>NW_013666069.1:82524-95276 GCF_000517525.1 Limulus polyphemus | reverse complement strand
AGGAAAGCGGTAAGTCTACGGACTTACAACGCTAAAATAAGGGGTTCGATTCCCCTCGGTGAACACAGCAGATAGCCCGATGTGGCTTTGCTATAAAAACACACGCTATTCCAGCGAAAACGCTACATAAAACGTAAACAAATTAAAACATCAACAATACCTAAATTTGCTTGCCTGTTTTTAAGCGCAAAGCTACACAGCGGACTATATGCGCTGTGTCCACCGCGGTTCTCGCACCCCGATTTTTAGCGTCATAAGCTCTCAAACCTTACCTCTGAGCCATCGCGGAGCAGTACCTTATTTAAATTATTTGTTTAAACAAAAAGCTTAATGGGCTTTCTGAACTTTGTTTGTACCTACCAGTACAAATAAAGGTTGTTTCACAATAAATTTATTCTTGACATTTACCAAACTATTACAAAGTATCTACTTCATTAAACAACTCATCATATTTGTCCGTGTGTGTTTTTCCACCATCAAGGGTTTAGTGGCTATTTATTTTATCTCTTCTAGTCCAATCTTTACGTAAGCTCACACCTTTAGCGTATTTTCTGTTAGTTTACCTTAAAAAATACCAACCAACTCTCCACAACAAATCTGGACACATAAACACTTTGACAAAGCTACTTTAAACGAACTGTGTAATGTAGATCTTTCCTTATCACTTCTATCTCTCTGTGTGCGTGTTTCTTAACATGTGGAACTAATTTAATTTTATGAGTGCTCTATATGGATATCTACCAGTGGTATAGTGTCCATGGATTATTTAAAAAAAAAAAATTCTATAACAGTCATTTGAAAAATACATTACCTAGTTTCAATCGGTTAACAGGAGTGAACAGGTTTATTTCGCGGCTACCAATTGGCAAGATTTTAAACTGAATTAATAAAGCCATTATATATATATTGTATAAGTGTAAAAATAAGGATATAAGTACTTGGTTAATTATAGACATTCAAACGGCCAATGGCACAGGTTTTACAGTTTCGACATTCAGAAATGTCTCGTATCTTTTCCAATCATCTTTGTCACTATCTGTTTAACTATCCAATTACACAGCTCTGGATTGAATTTGATAAAATTGTGCGCAGTAAAAAGCCTTAACCTCGAAAGAACTGGTTTATAGAGTTGGTATTGTCTCGGTTATCTGTTATTGCCCTGCCACTTCAGGATTAACAAGATGTAGAGTAATCTATCTTGGCATGCCAAGTGCCAACCACGACTGGAATCTTGCAAACGGTCAAAAGAACTAAGGACAGAATGTATGGTTATTCAGGCCGATTTGTATCACTCCCTGTTGGGTGGGCGTTCTCTTTGCGACTCTATTGGCTTAATAAATCAAAACGCAGTGTCATCGAACATAACGCACGGATGACATTTGGCACTTTTTTTTTTGGAAATGTAATAATTTTAAGGTCAATAGATGAAAAAGCATACATCACAGATGTTTAGCGTATGAAAATAAAGCGTTCAGGAATGTAAGAAAAATGTGCTTCATGTGGTCCAGAAATATTTCACATATCAAAAATCAAGTTCAAAAATGTTCTCGAATAAATGTTCAATTTGAAACAACACGTTTATGTGGCCTAGTTTTGACGTGGGATCTGGGAATCCGAGGTCCATGGTTCGTGTCCCGTTCCGCAAACTTGCGTTTCATACTTTGGGACTGTAAGTGCGTAATAAGAGTGACGGTCAAATCCCAATTTTAGATTAGGGTTGCCCAAGAATTTGGTGGTCGGTGCGGTTGACTAGCTACCTTCCTTCTATAGTCTATCAGTACAGAATTAGGGACGGCTAACGTAGACAGCTCTTGTATAGCTTTGCGCGAATATATCTAGAACAAACATACAAACTTTTACGGATGTAAGAAGCTAGTTGCGCATACTCATATATATATATATATGGAACTGGATTTTGACACATTACGTGTACCACTTTATGTGACTGGGTTACTGTTTAAATGTGCCTCCTAGTGGCACAGCGGTATTTCTGCGGACTTACAACGCCATAAACCGGATTTCAATACCCGTGATGGGCAGAGCACATATAGCCCATTATGTCGCCTTGTGCTTAACTTCAATCCAATAAACAACAACCTTTTAATGTAGAATATTAAGTACTAATTGGACGCGTGATATTTACAACCTAAAGTTCGAAAAAGGTAAATTCACAAATGGTAGTGGTGCTGTTGTTAGTTCGAATAAATGGCATGAAATACTTTAAAACAACTTTTCATGTCATATCTTTGAATGTTTTATATATGTGTGTGTGTGTGTGTGTGTGTGTATGCTCACGCGTAACGTCTATTCTAACTAATTGTTTTGATTACGGACATAATGTCTGTTTTAAGCTTGATGGCAATATTATTTAAGAGTTTTTATGCTCCTATTTAAGGTATCCTATTATTTTCATGTTTACTTATCTTGCATACAAATTAATTTTAAATATGTAAAATATATATATATATATGACTATACGCCCCCCCCAGAGGCACAGCGGCATGTCTGCAGACTTACAACGCTAAAAACCGGGTTTCGATACCCGTGGTGGGCAGAGCACAGATAGCCCTTGTGGAGCTTTGTGCTTAATTACAAACAAACAAAAAACAAACATGACTACACGAAACGTCCCTCGATGGGACAGCGGTAAGCCTACGCTAAAATCCGGGGTTCGATCCCCCGCGGTGCACACAGCAGATAGCCCAATATGGCTTTGCTTTAAAACAAACAAACAAAAATTACCCAAGGCGAAATCACTGATGGGCAAACAATATAAATCGCTTTTAAAACATCTATTCCTTACGAATGTCTAGGAAAAAAATAGTTTCAGGTTAAAACTGGAGAAGTAAGGGTTCAAATGCACTGTTAAGTTATTATTTAAATATAATCGGGCAATAAATGTTTTGTTTGTTTGTTGAATTTCTCACAAAGCTACTAGGGGCTATCTTCGCTAGCTATCCCTAATTCAGAAGTGATAGGCTACATGGAAGACAGTCAACGCTACCTACCGACAACTTTGAGCTAATATAATCAAATAGTGAATTGACCATCACATTATAAAGGGTGAAAGGGCGAGATGTTGGGTGATGGGATCCGAGCCCTAAACACCAGGCCATGGCAGGCTGGAAAGAAATGTTTATTCTACTTTTGAGTGGGTCTAAGATTTTTTACCATTATAGGGGTGGGAGTACAGCAAAGTAGCCAAGACTGAAAATGTAAGCTGCTGAAAGAAGCGAGTTGAATTTTTTTAGCAGTTGATATTTTAACTGTCGCACTACAATTACAAAACAAATATATATACAACCTACAAAACTAAACACACATACTATTCATAATAATTGCAAAAGAAGCTTTTAATTGTACAAATAAAGTACACACAAAAGTTTTAAAAAATTCCCAAATAAAACACCAGGCTATACGCAAGAACGATCTGCTCCTGTTGTCTTAAAACCAAAACTAATCACTCCTTATAGAGGCCGTTGGGGGAAATTAAGTGAAGATACATTTAGTACTGGCTATAGAAGGAATTTCTTTGCACAAAGAGTCATGGCTGTTCGGAATAAACTGTCCGGCCATGTTGTTGAAGCCGAAACTCTGAGATCCTTCAATAAACAGCTTAATGAGATTCCTGGATCAACAACCAAATTAACAAGAGAGACCGAATGGCCTCTTCTCGTTTGTAACCTTTCTTATGTTTTTATTTGGCAGTCTTAATCCAGTCCATAATTGAGGTTATCCTTGGCTTTTTGGACTTTGCTGACCTGGCTTGTAATTCCCCAACACTTGGTGAAAGTAACCCTATTTGCTCAGTATATGTGGTTATTACGAAATACTTTTTTTTGACAGTGCTTCCATAATTCAGACATCGGTTACAAACAACACCAAAACATTTCCCAGGAATGTTGTCAGTATTCCCTACTCACTGTCCATGCGGCCTACTTAAAGAATATCTTCACACCACTGCCAACGCCATTTGTTTTTCACAGATTTATCGATGAGGGCTGTGCCATATCAGATTTTCAAGAAAACTGGTACGACAAAACGGCCATCATACAGACACGCAGTCAACTATAATGTGTTTTATAAAAGTGCAATAAACGAGAATTAACAGACATGGTGCTCATCACCTAGTGGCACATTATAAAACTACCAAAAAAAATTGTTTTACATGGCTTATATGCATAGCAACGCAAGAAATGTCCATCTTCGTTTTTCATAATTCTGCCAGAATTCCTAAGACGGAAAATACTTTTAGAATGACTTTAATTAATTATTCAGTTCAGTCTTTGACAAATGAAGGATTTTAACTGCAAATCGTATGTAATAAGAATGATACTTGGGGAACAGTACATATGGGTAGAATATTTTACACTACTTGGCAAATGTTGAGGTATGCATTATCGTACTTTTCCCGTGTGAAAGGTAATAGCTAACAAACATTCTATTTGACACTTCATTTACGTCTACAGTAAACGCAAAATGTTCTAAAAATGATGCTAATAGCGGACATAGATTACGAGATCTATAGCTCACACTTATAGAGAATATATCAGGATATGAGCTAATATGGTATAGAATACATAGGTAAGTGTTCGAACCCTTTTTAAATGTGTCAGTTCAGCCACTTAACCAGTACAACGACTTAATCGCAGTCCTGTTTTCATTTATACTCATTTTTTCTCTCCTTACTCATCAATTACAAACATGAGTTGGCGGATTTATTTTCAAACTTATTTGCACATAGTGCCTTTTGGTGTTATATGAACCAACCTAGATGGTTATTTTAGTAGAATTTAAAAAATAATAATATTGATATAACAATCTGTAAAGTTACAAGAACAAAAAAGATAACCTTATAGCTAACTGTATGAAAGGTTATTCTGTTTTTTACCAAATAGTGTATAATTTCCACGTGTAACTTTACTATCTGATAGCTAACTGTATGAAAGGTTATTCTTTTTTTACCAAATAGTGTATAATTACCACGTGTAACTTTACTATCTGATAGCTAACTGTATGGGGATAGTTAAAGTTACACGTGGAAATTATACACTATTTGGTAAAAAAAAAAGAATAACCTTTCATAAAGTTAGCTATAGGATAGTGGAATGCATGAAATAACACAGATTTATAGTAAATTGACGTAATTTTACATCAATGAATGGATATTACATCAAACACTATCTTTCTTATCAACAGAATATAGGGATATTTTATTTAAGAAAACTTGTATACTCTGATGCTCGCTAATATACTGGAATTCTCTTTCTTCCAGATAACACAATGTAACAGATTGATGTTCAAAAGTTGTATCCAAAAATTACTTAGAGGCTTTAATCTCCTACAATATAGGGCAGAAGTTGCACTTAATATTACCCTTAATGTGTGTGTTTTTTTTCGCAATGAACATAATCACCAGATGGCATACCTTTTATGATTATTTTCCTTGCATGAATTCACTTCTAAAGAAATTTCTAATGTTATCTGTTTTCACATCAATCTTTAAATCGATTAATAGTCTTACACCATGAAAAAATAACTGCATACAATTGATTTAGAAATTATTATTATTCACAATTATAGACGCATTTGTTAATTTACAAGACGATTTCTAATAGTGCATTTTAAATATGGCAGCTAACATAATAACTGTGTTTGGAGGGGGGGGTAGTTTGGGGCAGAATATTCACCATTTGGCTATAGAATCCTTTGTGGATTGTGTTTGACTGAGGTTCTTGCATCTACTAAAGACTGGCTAAATATCCCTGTATAATCTGTCACTTATTTTAAGGCTCTTTGCAAATGTTTTCATACAGGAGATTCCAGTAATATTATACCTTGTTTTAAGGCTCTTTGCAAATGTTTTCACACAGGAGATTCCAGTAATATTATACCTTGTTTTAAGTTTTAAGGCTCTTTGCAAATGTTTTCATACAGAAGAGTCCAGTAATATTATACCTTGTTTTCTTTAAAACGGGTACATCATCGTGAAACATCTACTTGCACAAACACATAAGGTTAGGCTGCTCCCGTCTCTGTAGTTGTCTCTGATGTTGGTTTTTTAAATCAATGTCTACCGTGAACTTTTAAAAACGCTGTGTAGTATCCTTTCTAATCCAACTTTAGCAGATTGTGTATATATATATATGTGTGTGTGTGTGTTTCGTGAGTAATCTTGTCCGATTCAGACGTGAAAACTATAGGCGTACAATTAGCGTTATTTGTTGTTACTTCGGACACCAAAGCAAAGGCATTAGCTCCAAAACTCGTAAGAGAGATCTCACTTTTTAGTTAAGTTAAACTTCCTGGTAAATAAACAGGGCATTCTTCTGTTGGATAACCTAATATGGGATTCTTGTAGCGTTGGTGTCTCGTTCTATCTGCATGGTGCAAATATAAATTCATGGTTCAACAGTGGATTCGGTTACTTATACCGTGACAGTAAAGATAAACAAAGATAACGGTTAAGGGGTGGCTGTCACGCAGATATCACTCAGTAGGGTCAATCCGAACGTAAAATAATAAATAAACTGTGGCCGTAGACTGTTTACCGTGATCAGTAAACACATTCTTTACTTCTCTCAAATGAACTAATACGAAATATGATAAATTTATCAGAAAAAAGTAATAATTACTTTCCTAATGAAATGTTATCTTTCAATCGGATGTAATCACTTGATTAGTTCATAATAGAAATTCTTAAAATTCAAATTAAAGAGAAACTGAAAACATTCATATTAATATTTCATTCTAACAAGGAGTGTATACTCGTAAAACTAGAGTTCACTTGAAAAGAATAGCAAATGAAAATAGTTCTCTAGTTGCTAAGAAAGTTACGACTTACCCAGGTGAACTATGGTGAGGAAAAGACGATAAACGAGGTTCCCACACATAACGGCCGTCGTGCGTCCGCTGGTCTACAGGAATCGGGGCGTGCACTGTAGCAAAAGCACTGGGGAACTGGAGCGGCAGACCTGCGGTAGAAGAGGGGTACTTCTGAGGCATAGGTTTAGAACACACAGATCCTGTACTTTGGTTTCGGCATTCACCAATATTTCAAAACCATTATTTCATCCAAATACTTGAATATATATCCCATTGGTTAAAGACTAGATCTTTCTGCTTGTCGTTAAGCCTTGCGTGCTTTTGGCCACGGTTGTTAACGAGGTAAGCCTAACCTGACTACCCAGCAGTCAACCGTATTCGGCACGTAAACTTCAGTACGAAATGCCGAAGCTTCTTCGGTGTGCCGATAGCGTGACGCTGGGGCAAGAAAATGGAAAAGTTGAACCGACCCTGGGGAAGGGGCGGCAGGGGGTGCACGGCTGAGCCTCCGATAGGCCCGCTGGAATAGACACATAATGCATAGCTTTGACAGATGCCAGAACAACGACTGTGAGGAGGGAGTGCTACCCATGTGCGGCACGGCATGCTATCCTGCGGGGCAGTAAGGTTGAGTGGCCGGTGCAGCCTCAGGACAAGTGTAATTAAGTTTTCACGGGCCGGGCTAGTTGCACCTGAGGCCGTGTGCCAGAACGAGGTAAATCGCTTTACAGAAGAAGTTGGTTGCCCATTTATCTCAGTATTACTTGTCAGTGGACGATCTTCTCTAATCCGGGTAATAGGCATTCAACATCGTAGCTACAATATGAGGGCCTAAATACTCCCGAAACATAATGGCCACTCCTTCCTCTTTTGGTTCGTATTGGTCCATCTGTTCGCCTCACAAGGTCAACTACAAACCCTCAACTTAAGTCAAGCTAAACCTTCATAAAACCGTGCAGATTGGCAGAAAACTGTTAGCCTAAACGCCTATCCTCGCACCTCATGCTAGTATTTGTTCTATTTTCGGTCGACTGCGTGCCCCAAACATTAGGTAGTGGCCCGGACACTTCTCCTCCCTGGTGGGACTCCAAATATTTTTTTTTTTTGTAGTTGTATGAAGTAAAATAGCGACCCCTATAAATAAAAACCTACAGGAAAACCTTTGTTTTTTTTCGGTTGCCGATATAGATAATATACTTAAAGTATGGTAAAAATGGAAGGATATAATAATGAGTACTAACTAATTTTCTAAAATCATACAGAGATAATAAGATATGCTACAAAAATCAATGAAAACATCTGGAGAAAACAAGAATTTGAGGCATTGTAGCATTCTGCTAGAAATTTCGATGATAAGGGTAATTTTAACGTTAACATTTAGGATAGTTGTTTTTAAGTACCAGATTCATCATTAATTATAGAATAAAGTAAATAAAGAGAAGCAATAAATTTGAGCACTTGCTTTGAAACGATACATAAATTTAATCGAATTGTTACATTTCGTGTTTGAAACGATCCTATTTATTTGGATGTTTTCAATTGCTTAAGGCAATTTCTTTTTATTGTGTTCTTTTTATTGTTGCCCAATCAGTACTTCAAAACGTATTTTTCAACTGCTAATATCAGGGTGTCATTATTTTTCTCGCTCGTTAGTTTCAGCAGTATTTATCTGAATTTTTTCATTGTTCGTTTCCTTAAACAGAAAACTACATAATAATTATTTATTTATTGATAATTATAGAACCTAAAATTTTATTGTTATAAGCCCTCGAGCTTACTGTTGAGACACCAGGGTGCAAGAGCTATAACTCATTAACCCTACACTTACCGATTGGCTTCATAGATTTTTCCGAACTGCTTATGCACTACATTGTACGTGTACTCATGACCTTACTGAGTACAGAATTACCAATAACAAACAAGTTACGCAAAAAAAAGTTAATTAAAATACTGTAAATTAATTCAACTAATTACTACTTGATTTTATTATGTATTTTATATAGAACATTAGCAATTTCACCCCATTTTTTGGTTATATCTCTAAACTGAGTTTTGTGATGGGTAAAAACAAAAAATTACTCTATACGCAGATTCAACCAGTAATGATCAAACAGTACGTAAACAAACTAGTATTTTGAGGGTTACCATTTAGGCCTATGTTTTATTGTTCTCCCTAATAAATATACATACTATGGTACCCTGTGTTATTTTATTATAAAATTTTATCCCATTTATTTATAAACTTCTGATTTAAAAGTGTTTCATGACGCATTGTATATTAGATCATAATTATAACATTATGAGGATCAGAAACGATGCTACTTTTAAATAATGTATCTTTTTCCCTTTTATCATTCAATATCTTATAGTTCATAACTGAATATACATATATAAATCAGAGATGTCTGTTTGTCTGGTGTCACAAGTTATTATGAAGAACTGGCTAAACCAATTTAGACTGAATTTGATGGAATAACTCAAGTGGATCCCCTGAGATCGAGTTTAAATGGATAAGTAATTGGTGTGTGTTTGTGTGTATTTTTTTCATAGCAAAGTCACATGGGGCTATCTGCTGTGTCCACCGAGGGGAATCGAACCCCTCATTTTAGCGTTGTAAATCCGTAGACTTACCGCTGTCTCACCGGGGGACTAATAATGATTATTTGTTTCTTTCTTTCTTGTTAAGCACAAAGTTACATAATGAGATATCTATGCTGTGCCCACCACGGGCATGGAAACCCGGTTTTTAGCGTTATAATTCATCAGCCCTGCTGCTGAGCCACAGAGTGGCCTAAGTAATTGGATAAACGATCATGACAACGAATCTCGCCTGGTATTTTGGAAAACGGTTCCAGTTTGTCATCCATTTCAATTTTGCCGCCTTAATGTTGCGAATTAGAACTCACTCGAGCAATGAGGTCGGAAGCAAAGCACGTGAAGTCAATGACAAACGAAAGTGATGTTTAGTGCCGTGCGTAGCACGGGTACCTTTGCATCGGACAAATCAATCGTGTGCCGCTACACACAGAGAGGAGTATCCATTCCTATTGTATTTATCTTTCCCTAACAATTTCACTATCTTTTGAAAACCCACACTGTACTTAAAATTCAAATCAGACCCCATTCAGAGCTTACGTGGTGAAAAACATTTCTCAAAAACTATGTGATTTTCTATCTTGTTTGGTTGTTTGGAAACACATATTTTATACATTCACGCGTTTAACATCGTGTAAAAACTATCACACACTCTACTTGCTTAGAAGTGGTTTGCTTTACTATATGACATCTCAGGTAACCACTCCCATTTTTCTTGTATTTTCATTCCTTAACGTGTAATTACACTAGATCCTGTATTGCTCTATCTTTGTCTATTTTGTCGGCTAGTTTTCGTAAGTATTTTTTTCATAATACCATTTCTGTTTATCTAGTTTACCTTCAGAGTATTTTTTTTTCTTCACATTCTATAGCCTTCTGTATGTTGAAATGTACGCTGGGCGCACTTTCTAAAGCAGTCATGAAATGTTCATAAGATGTCTCCTATATCATGTATAGTTAAGTTGTGCCACTGTCCACAGAAGACTGTAGACAAATGGAGATGTTATGCGGTTTCCTTGGTATAATGTTAAAAGGTTTCTTAACAATTATACTTAGGCACTATTGTACATAAAATAAGTAGAACAACAGACTGGCTAATTCCAAGCAATTAAAAATACTTGTATTCGGTGTAAAAAATAATCAGCCTCGCACCATCACCCTTAAAAAGATTAACCCTCCACAAAAACAATTAGAAGCTTATCTCTGTCTATGCCGAAACAGCGTAATAAAATAGTTTATTAAACTGTATAGCAGCGCTTCCCAAGCTTTTGTCATACACGCCCCCTTTAATAAATGTGATTCTTTGCGGATACATATTAAATTGGTATATGTGTTATAGAAATTAGTCATTTTCATTAACAAAAAGTGTATTAAAACATTTAATTTTGACTGTACCCTAATCGTTTGCGCACCCTAGGGGGCGCGCTCCACATTTTGGGAGAACTGCTTATAGTATGATTGTTATGGATTTCGCGCAAAACTACACGAGGGTTATCTGCGCTAGCCGTCCCTAATTTAGCAGTGTAAGACGAGAGGGGAGCCAGCTAGTCATCACCACCCACCGCCAACTCCTGGGCTACTCTTTTACCAACGAATAGTGGGATTGACCGTCACATTATAACGCCCCCAAGCTGAAAGCGCGAGCATGTTTGGTGTGACGGGGATTCGAACCCGCGACCCACAGATTGAGAGTCGAGCGCCCTAACCACCTGGGCATGCCGGGCACTGCTTATAGTATGTATTGTATAATCAACTAATAGTTACATTGTTAAACAATAATAAGAAAATCTATCGAACATAAATACTATTAATTCTCAATAATTCTAGACTCTTGCTTTCCTCACCACGCACACAAAAAAGTAACTTTCTTATACAGAAACGTCCGTGAAATTCATAAGAATGTCAAGCCAAAAGAACTTAGAGAATTGTTACCTGATCAAGATGTTTGCAGAAGTTCAGAAACGATAAATACAAAGCAACAGCTCACTCACTCGAATATATTATACCTATCACATATACTGAAACATAACTAGAAAAAGTACAGTTATTAATATTTTATGAATCATAAAGTTACAAAAACCCACAAAGGTTTTAGTTAAAGTCATCTTGTTCGTAAATTAAGTCATTAAATTCATAAAGTTACAAACACCCATAAGGGTTTTAGTTAAACTCATCTTGTTCTTAAATTAAGTCGTTATACTCATAAAGTTTCAAAAACACACCTTAATTTACGAACAAGATGAGTTTAACTAAAACTCTTATGTATTTTTGTAACTTTATGAATATAATGACTTAATTTAAGAACAAGATGAGTTTAACTAAAACCCTTTCATTATATTCATAAAGTTACAAACACCCATAAGGGTTTTGGTTGAAATCATCTTGTTCGTAAATTAAGTCATTATATTCACGTCTTGTAATATGAAGGGAAAAAAGATCAGTCGTTTTTTGTTTATTTCTGATTCTAGATATTTTTTTTATACTTTTGACGTTTAGCAAAACGCTATATAAATGATTTTATGTTTTGCTTTCATAGCCTATATTGAAATAAACCGTGGTTACGTCATTCATATACTGGTTCTCCTATATAGACAAATTACTTTGCACACTACGCAAAATCCAGGAGCTATAAAATGATTTAAGTGGAAGTTTAACTGGTACCTTTTTTATATATATATTATTTATTAAAATAGTTGCTGTTAAAATAGTTTAACGAACTTTTACATGTTTCTACAGAGTATTTTTGTTTTCATTTCATCGCACTTATTTCTGAGTCAGCTCTCAGGCACTCACGTCATCAGCAATAATAGTAATTGGATGTTTATGACATCTAGAATAACCAATGGTAACTCGTGAATATAGATTATACTGACGGATGTTGATAAACAAACGTAAGATGTGTTGGGGTATAACTTGTTGCTGTTGTTTGTGTACTGAGTGTGCAGGTATACATTATTGATTAATTAAAATGTTTATTATTCTATTAAATATATAATTAATATCAGCTGTAAAGACAGAAGTCAGAGAGTTGGGAACTTACCAGTCAAATACACTATCTTTTAAAATAATTTAATTTAACAGAAATTTGTATCTGTAGCCACTTCAGGTGGTGGAAATTGTTTATTTCAGAGCAAAGCGACATCGGGCTATCTGTCGTGCCCACCGCGGGGAATCGAACCCCGGATTTTAATGTTGTGGAGTTATTTAAACATAAATGAAACTGATTGGTGCTTGTGGGATTTCAGCTGTAAAGCAAGAAATGAGCTACAATATCGTAGAGACATGTTTATATATATATATATATATATATATGTGTGTGTGTGTGTATATAT
>NW_013666069.1:80172-81524 GCF_000517525.1 Limulus polyphemus | reverse complement strand
TGTTATATATATATATATATATATGTGTGTGTGTGTGTGTGTATATATGATACACAGCAGTATAACAGCTAATGAAATTATCCAATCCAAAACACTTGTGTACACAGAAGAAATAAAGCATGTTTGAAATTCGCAGAGTAACTACGTGGAGGGGGGGGACCCCATGAAATTCATTGTTTTTGAAATTATCACACCTGTTTTTCTCGAGTTCATATTTTGTATGGAGTTTCGTAACTACTGTGTCGTAACATTTTTTGAAACATAAAAAAAAAAGACAATATAGATGTTCTACAGCAAGTGTTACGTCATTGGATGGTTTAGTTCGCTAGTCGTTTAGTTGATGAAAGTCCCCTATTCAGTAAGATAAATCGATCACTGTCTAATTACCCTGCCATTTGATGTATCAACTAATAATTTACTGTTCTTTTTCTCTGTTATTCTTTCTTTGCATGAGGAAATTACCTGTCTTCACATGCTATTAAAGCTTATCATCTTATCCTTTGATCAAGGTTTCGGCAGTGGACGACTATACATATAAATCTTTAGGGATAATATGCTTCCTGCTTCTAGACTTTAATATTACTGGAAAAAAAACTAAATGCGTGACTACCATTCTGAACTGAGTTCAATCAAATATATATGCATCACTAGCTTATTATGTAAACTAAATATTATTTTTTTTTTATCAAAAAACATTACTACTAACTTTGTTCAGGGTGTTCAATGACAATAAAATTTCATCATTTAAATGTCAGTTTTTATTTTTTGGTTATTTGTAGGTAAGCACAAAGCTACACAATGGCTACCTATGCTGTGCCGACCACGGGTATCAAAGCCTGGTTTTTAGCGTTAAAAGCTTTCATACTTCCCCGTTGTGCCGCTAGAATGCGTCATATTTTCTATAAATATATATCAGTTTTCTTTTTGTTTGTTTTTAGTTAAGCACAAAGCTACACAATAGCTGTCTGTGCTGTTCCAAACACGAGTATCGAAACCCGATTTTTAACGTTATAAACCTTCAGATTTTCCACTGTGCCGCTGAGGGGGGAGGGCGTCAGTTTTTCTATAAAAAAGTTATTCTTCAAACGTCTTACTTGTAGTCAGTAAATATCCACGTAAATCTCACAAAAGTTATCGTAAGCGGAGTTTGGCTTTATATTGTTTACAGTAAAAGTTTATACGAGCTCAGCAAATATTATTACCCGTGACATTAATTCAAAAAATAATGATAAATTAAGTGAATAAATTAATGTTTACGTAGTCTCTAGTCTACGAGCACGTTCATAAATAAATGCTTGAATATTACAATTTAGAAAATTCTTCAAGTACAGTAAGATTACGAACGAGGTAGT
>NW_013666069.1:77701-79496 GCF_000517525.1 Limulus polyphemus | reverse complement strand
TGTAAAAATATCAAGACAATAAAACTATCGCAGGCCTGTGTTATCATTTAATACCTTGGATATCAAAGAATGGCATATGTTTTCTTTAATTATCTCCTACCCCTAGAAATCAGTATTAGTTTGTATAGATTTATATAGTGTGTTTCAAAATAAGTTCAGTATAAATAACAAAGTTTTATAGCAGAACAGACCACCCGTTTCAAAAGAATCTTGAAAGTCAACATTTACTACATTAATATCAGTGAGTTTGTTTATTTTTGTTGAATGTCGTGCACACTAGCTGTCCCTAATTTTGAAGTGATAGACTAGATGGAAGGCAGCTAGTCAACACCACCAACCGCTAATATTTGGACGAATAGTGGGATTGACTGTCAAATTAAACACCCTCTGGCTGATAGGGCATGTATGTTCGACTAAACTTGTATGCAAACTTCGAACATGTTTACTGGTGAATTCTTGAATATTCAGGGTAGTAAATGAAGAGTTAAACGAAATGTGATATTTTATCCTAAACTTGTATGCAAACACTTACATAAATGATAAGGTAATTTGAACTTTAAAAAAATGAAGGGTAGAAAAAAAAGCTTTTTTTGTTTATATATGTTTATATATATTCAGATCTAAAAGCACTTTAGCTGGTTATTGGCAATTTCGTACGTTCACACGGCCTACCAACATCACGTGCATCTAATCCACCGACATGTTTATAAAGAGACGATGTATAACTGAAATCTAAGAACATTACGTTTATGCGAGATTCAGGACAGCTGAAGTTTATGGCTTTCAACTTGATTGGTTTAAATGGGAAGCTTTCATACATAATACACAGATGAAGCTATTTTCGAAAAAATCGTTGATAAACTTTCGGACTTTTATGGAAATGAGACGTTAAACAAAAAATAATCAGCGTATTTTTGTGACGCCCGATTTACCTCCTCCTGATGTGGTGAACCTAATTGTTAGTGTTTTTCTTTTTATTATGTTTTTTTGGAACACATAATATATGAAATTCCTTTCTTTATAAGACTTTCTGGCAGAAAAAAAAAAGCTCTATACACAACTCATTCCAGCTCGGAAGTCATTATCAGGAGAGTTATAATGAGAAATAAAAAGTCAAACAGACAATATTATGATAAATAGCTCACATTATAACCAAGACAATCCTTCGCTTATTTTAGCCACAAAAAATTAAGATGCGAATTCTATGAGCGGGATAAAATGCTCTATGTGCGGGATATAATGCTCTATGTGCGGGATATAATGCTCTATGTGCGAGATATAATGCTCTATGAGGGGGATATAGTGCTCTATGTGCGAGATATAATGCTCTATGAGCGAGATATAATGCTCTATGTGCGAGATATAGTGCCCTATGTGCGGGATATAGTGCTCTATGTGCGGGATATAATGTTCTATGAGCGAGATATAATGCTCTATGTGCGAGATATAATGCTCTATGTGCGGGATATAATGCTCTATGTGCGAGATATAATGCTCTATGTGCGAGATATAATGCTCTATGTGCGGGATATAATGCTCTATGTGCGGGATATAATGCTCTATGTGCGGGATATAATGTTCTGTGTGCGGGATATAATGCTCTAAACAACTTCTTAGCAGCTTGTGATAGTTTGAAAATTCCTACTTAGAATTTTATTAACGGATAAGGCCTGGCATGGCCTGATGGTTATGGTGCTCGACTGGCAATCTGTGGGTCGCGGGATCGAAATTCGTCATATAAAATATCACATTTCGTTTAACTCTTAATTTACTACCCTGAATATTCAAGAATTCA
>NW_013666069.1:73539-77034 GCF_000517525.1 Limulus polyphemus | reverse complement strand
AGATCACAACACGTAGTTTTGAGACTAAAAGACGTAGATTTCACACAAAAAATCAGGACGAATGAGGATATATATTCGTTTGACATCAGTGTTCTTCCCTTTTCTTCAGTTTGTTTGTGTTTTTGTTAACAAACATAATAATAACAAATTTTCTTTGTGGAAAACGAAATAATAATTTGATCTTAGTAAGAGTTTTCTTCTTCTTCCCGAATTGTAAGGATTTTTTACGTGGTAGAAAAAATGAATATTATTTTCGAAATTTGCGTAACTGAATTACAGAAAATCCATTATTACAACCAAAACAACTTTTATGAAGTTTAAATTCGCAGGCCTGTGTAATTCTTGTACTCACTAATCTCAAATTTCAATATAAACTGGTATGTATATATATTTTAAATATATTGAAGTTATTTTTCTTTAAAAATGAATTAACGCTAAACAGGTTTCTGTTATATATATATATAAACTTAATTAATACAAGTGTATCTATAGAGAATAAAGGCAGTTTGAATAGTTCTATTTAACGACGTTCGAGCTTACCTAATACTAGCATTTGAACTCATATCTTAATTGAAATATTTTGTTTATTAGTTCTTGTTCATTCTAATATATTGAGTATCACATATATCTCTGTCAGACATTAGAAACTATAATAACGCAGCACGAAGAAGTGAAGCGAATCTACTTTAATGTCTGTGGTGGGTACACCACGATACGAGTGTTCCTCATTACCGTTCATATTCCTGGTCGCTCCGGGTGGCAGACAAAGCAGTCGTATATATATATATATATATATAAAAGGACAGTTCTCCCGCGAGGCAAAGCGATCAGCTTGCTACAGTGCTAAGACCGTAATCACCCAAAACCTATCATTAATGCGTGATCAGGCGCCCTTAATCGTGCCGACTAGCAAAATAACACGTTATACTTGCCTCCAGCTGACAGCGTAAATCTCTATCTGAAAACACGATGGAGATTCATTAATCTAACCTTTCTGTAAACCTACCATACGTGTATCAAACAACTCGGTTCGCTTATGATCCATACATATACATCGTATTCAAAAAGGCGAAGTGTAGAACTGTAAGTACGCATTCTTATGTCCACGCATGCCGAATATTTGGAGCTGAAGTAGGGGGATATTGCAACTAAAACTGATTAGTCACTGTAAAGTTTAACTAAACATGTAGATTTCACCTCTCTTTTGTAATCTTGGCTTTTGCACATTAACGTAAACGTAAAAAAAAACTCAAGGATTCTTTAAACCTCAATTAAGAAATCAGTTTTTTACCTACCGTTTCATTTCGCGTAGATAGAGATCCCTTGTATAATATAGGATCACAAGTGAATTGGGTGAATCAGTACAATAACTAGCATTATATCTGTCTGTTATTGTTACAAAATTGGTCTATAAATACATGTTTTGGTGTACCAAATGTGGCGCATTTTGTTTTTATGCTATTCAACTGATGGCAGGTGAAAAAAAAAATATTTTTCTGCAATAAGCACAACATTAGTATATGGAATAGGATGTTGGTACTAGTATTTTCAACCTGAATGGCACCCCAAGAGGCTCACACGTTAAACGGCCAGGTCAGAGACCCCAGGTTGAACAAAAGCAATCCCCAATTCTGAAATACTGGCCCGAATGGAAGACGACCAATCAGCGGGTACTATTATTCTCAAAACAAAGTATATTGTGACGTCAGCTTAAGTTCGGACTTCGCAAAATATCATCACAGTGTATGATTTACTTTCTCAAAGTTTCTTCATTTATGACGTAAAAATTATAGCATTTTAATGCCTTTGAATCATGTTCTTGATCAGTCTTAAAAATATTTATCGTTATGATCATATCTTTTTCGAAATTATATCGTTTGAAATCAGACCCATATTCCTTTGTTCCGTTTACATGTATGAAGCATTACTAAAATAAATATATATTGGTGTTGATGACATGAGAAAAAGCCAACAGCAATAGCTTAACTATTCCCACCCCAAACTCACAAACGTGACGTAGTAGATAAGTTTGTTGTTAGACCATTGGTTAAGCTATTGGTTTTGACGTCATGAGAAAAAGACAACAGCAATAGCTTAACTATTCCCACCCCAAACTCACAAACGTGACGTAGTAGGTAAGTTTGTTGTTAGACCATTGGTTAAGCTATTGGTTTTGACGTAATGAGAAAAAGACAACAGCAATAGCTTAACTATCCCCACCCCAAACTCACAAACGTGACGTAGTAGGTAAGTTTGATGTTGGACCATTGGTTAAGCTATTGGATAACCTGCTAGATAGTTTATCTTAAAAGCGAATGTTAATATGTGTACTGTGATTACTAGGGAAAAAATGTTAAGAAAGAGGAACGAGAAAGCGAAAAAGTAGCAAATTAGTTCAAAAACCTATAGGGCGAGTTCATTAGCAAATCAGTTCAAAAACCTATAGTGCGAGCTCATTAGCAAATCAGTTCAAAAACCTATAGGGCGAATTCATCAGCAAATCAGTTCAAAAACCTGTAGGGCGAGTTCAATAGCAAATCAGTTCAAAAACCTATAGTGCGACTTCATTAGCAAATCAGTTCAAAAACCTGTAGGGCGAATTCATTAGTAAATCAGTTCAAAAACCTGTAGGGCGAATTCATTAGCAAATCAGTTCAAAAACCTGTAGGGCGAATTCATTAGCAAATCAGTTCAAAAACCTATAGGGCGAATTCATTAGCAAATCAGTTCAAAAACCTGTAGGGCGAATTCATCAGCAAATCAGTTCAAAAACCTGTAGGGCGAGTTCAACAGCAAATCAGTTCAAAAACTTGTAGGGCGAGTTCATTAGCAAATCAGTTCAAAAACTTGTAGGGCGAGTTCATTAGCAAATCAGTTCAAAAATCTATAGGGCGAATTCATTAGCAAATCAGTTCAAAAACCTATAGTGCGACTTCGTTAGTAAATCCGTTCAAAACGTACAGGGCGAATTCATTATCAAATCAGTTCAAAAACCTATAGGGTGAGTTTTTAACGCTAAATGAAACGCAAGTGTTTTTTACTCTGTGTCTGAGAAATATGTCAGCACTTGCCTGATGATTCTAAAAAAAAACAGTTTAAATAGCATAAAAAACGTGAGTGCTGAAGTACAACTGAATCGACGTCTGACCCTCTTTTTTTTATTAGCTTATAATTACTGTTAATATGGCTTTATCCATAAGGCTTAATCACTGACTACATCTAAAGTTGAAATCTAATCCAATAACTGCATTATCAAGATCACGAAATATATAATATACATTACGATTTTTTAATGTTGGTATCGCAGTTTTTCATGTGAGAAAATCACGCTAACATAAGACGACACCAGTAGGTGGTTCATGTATCCACATATTTCTAATTCTAAGCATAAGACGACACCAGTAGCTGGTTCATGTATCCACATATTTCTAATTCTAAGCATAAGACGACACCAGTAGCTGGTTCATGTATCCACATATTTCTAATTCTAAGCAT
>NW_013666069.1:71298-72618 GCF_000517525.1 Limulus polyphemus | reverse complement strand
CCACTAAAAGTCTACTTTTTTTTTCTATATTGCCCTTTAAAAAACATATATATAAAGGAGAGAAAACACGTTGGCCTTCTAAAGCAAAAGGTAAATGAGATTGTAGTTGTTGTGGTTACAAGGAAAATCTGTGTGAAATTACTGTGGGCATTGACCTAGACCAATGCCGGCGGTCTGAAATAGACACCTAAGTGAGAATTGGGAAGGAAGGTTCTCATTCGTTTCCCGCGACTTGTTGGCAAGCCTTACGAAAACAATCGGCGTTTTTATTGAAACTACGTAAACAAAAAAGTTAAAAGTCCTTGAAAATGTGATCAAACAAGTCGTGTTTATTTGTATGTGAAACAGGGCTTTCACACTGTTGTGTTACTGACAACAGATAACGAACACACGAACTCAATGAATTATATTAGACTCAAAAATAAATGGAGATTAATAATAAATTGTATTTTATGTTTGTGTTAAAAATACAATATTTGTATATTACATACAATAAATAAGAACAGGCTCAATCTATCTATCCATACTGAGTAAAATCACTGTAGAGATCGCACGTTTCGCCTAATTATACGATTGACAATTAGAGCAATCTCTACCTTTGACCAGGAGGTATTATTTGTCAATGAAGTTACGCCTATTAACTTGTAAAATTCTGTTGAGAAATGCGATGATAAAGTTCATTAGGGACACATGCACGATGCACTCCACTCGCCAATATGGATATAAAAGTATATATTTAATTTTAATTGTTAATAGTTGTTAGGATCGTTGTAAAAATCTGGCAGTCTGTGGTATGTGTACCTTATCTGCTCAGTTAATGAGCTTTTAGTAAATACGAATTTTAAGACAATTCTTTCTTGTATATAAACTAAGTGAACATTGTAATTATTGGTTTTTGTATTGCGGTTTGTTTGTTTGTTTGAAGTTAAGCACAAAGCTACACAATGGGCAATGTGTTCTCTGCCCAACACGTGTATCGAAATCCGGTTTCTAGCGTTGTAAGTCCGCAGACATACCGCTGTGCCACTGGGGGCTTTGTATTGCTGCAGGTTGTTTGTTTGTGAATTTCGCGCAAAGCTACACGCAAAGCTTATCTAACAGTATAAGACTAGAGGGAAGGCAGTTAGTCATCACCACCCACCGCTAACTCTTGGGCTACTCTTTTACGAACGAATAGTGAGATTGACCGTCACATAATAACGCCCCCACGGCTGAAAGAGCGAACATGTTTTGTGGGACGGGGATTCGAACCCGCAGATTACGAGTCGAGCGTCCTAGCCACGTGGCCATGCCGGGCCTTGCTGCAGGTTGTATCGTTAT
>NW_013666069.1:65744-70691 GCF_000517525.1 Limulus polyphemus | reverse complement strand
TTTGTGGGACGGGGATTCGAACCCGCAGATTACGAGTCGAGCGTCCTAGCCACGTGGCCATGCCGGGCCTTGCTGCAGGTTGTATCGTTATAAAATAAGGCGTTCATATAATCACATTGCCATTTTAAGAAAACAAAACAAAACAAAGTGTAATTTGCAGTTGTTGGTGCGAAGAACAACGATAAACGACACTATCGATGCCATTTTACTTAATCTCTCCAACTGTTTGTGAATTATTATGACCCAAATGACATATTCATATATAAACAGCGTTTTCATACAACTTCGGTCAGGATTTTCTCTTCTTCTGTGTGAATCTTGTAAAATTAGTTTGGTTGTTTTCATCAAAAATATGCCTATCTACTTAACTGCGCATAAACCTTGAAAAACATTATCGTACAGAAAATTATTACTTTGTTAGTAATAGGTAAAACTTACAATAAAAGGTGACAATATTATCGATACAAGATGCCAACTTCACTGAACAATGTGCCTCTCGTTGCTTTAGCAATAAGACTGTGGGCTTATAACGCTAAAAATCAGTTTCGATAACCGCGGTGGGCAGTGCACAGATAGCCCTTTGTGTAGCTTTACAATTAATAACAAAGAAATAAACACTAAACAATTTAACGGTATAATTCTATATAAGTATAGGAACGCCTTGCCCATTACGCAGAATATGCCCGTGTGTATAGTTCAATGCTAGATAAAAATAATATATATATATATAATAAATTAGATAGAGAAAAGAAAACACAAAATATGAACTGAACTACCTTTGGATAAAGTTCAGTATCATTAAAGCATAAAACCCAGGAGCTTCGGGGGAGGGGGTTTGTTCCTTAACCCCACTTGCTTATATTAAAAAAAATACTAACTGTGCCCCTGTTGTAACATTCATTTGAAAACATTTAACTTTGTATAAATTTGGTAAGTTTACTATATTTCTAATGACTTACTACATTCAAGGCACAGCTATAAAGATCTTATTGTGTTTGTTTTTTTCGGGGGAGTAGTTTTTATGTTGATATTCAAAGAAAACTAAGTTATCTTTCTAACCATCATTTACTAGTATGCAACGCCTTATTAATTTTGTTACTTTTGCATCTGCCAAACGCTATTACTTAAAGTTAGGGCTAAAATAACCATTTAAATAAAGATAGATAGGAGGTAGTGGTAAAAATGTGCGTTAAAACAACGGCTTTCTGTCACATCAGAAAAACCTTGAGAGTTTTAACGTCAAAACTATAACACAAAAAACAAAAGCCTACTGTTCCTCCCACGAGAGGGAGCCTTCCTGGGATGAAAGTATCCGGATATGACGTTGTTGTCATCGTCGTACTCTTGAAAACACGTGAGATGCGGATCAAATTTTTCGTCGAGCATGAAGAAGTTGGCAGGGTGCAGGGATTTAAACACACACGTCAACACATGCTTGCACAGCTTTAGTCTTAGCGAAACAAAAAAATGACATAGAGGTCAAAAGAAAAACTTCGGTTTGAGTTCCGAGAAACTCGTGTAGTTCAGTTCGTGGTATTTATTAAGTTGTTATTAATTATGTTTAAACTATCAAAAAAAAACTTGCTTTCACCTATTCAACAGTTAAAGGCTATGCTTTTCTTTTCAGCTCAATCTCAATACCCTCTCGCGATGAACACAAAAATGTAATATATATATGTCCTTGTTATTCACAGCAGTGAAAGAAATATGGGGAGGAAGTAGCACGAGGTGTTATGGATAGGAGTAATATTACAAACTCGTAGACGGAAATGCTTTTAAGATGTAGCAACTGAAAAAAAAACAAAAACGTAAAGCATTTTTCTTGATTTTTGATTTATATTTTCAAGAATGTTTGTTCTGTGTTTTAAAATACTTGCTCAGAGCTACAAAAGGGCTAACTACGCAAAATTGTTTCTAATTTTGAAAACTAACTGGAAAGATGGGAGGTCATTGCTAGATTTGTGGCTACAGTTATCTGATTGAATAATGAGATTAGATGGTCACTCTTTATAGCGCATCTTCGGTCACAAAGTGCGCTCTTGTGGCAACGGGACGCGAAGCGAGAAACCCTCGAATTCACAGTCCGGAAACGTTAATCACTAAGCCACCTTATTTCCAAATATGAGAGATTTCAGAAAGAAAAAAAAAACAAGTTAGTAAAGTAAGACTATATATGTTGTTTCCATGGGAGGAATTTGAGTATATTGGTGCATTAACACAGAATGAAAACAAAAATTGATTTTTGTAAAATTGGTAAGAATAAAGATGCGATGGCACTTTAATGTAATAAAATATTAAAAATTAGTAAGTGTACCATTTCAATCGTCTTATGCAAAAACGTCCGGACTTAATTTTTTTATTATTGGTGTAATATTTGTAATCTTCGTAAGTCGACTGAAATAGTCAATTGTTTTTAGCTAATATTTTCTTGGTTTCCTCCCGCTAATCTTACATAATATTCTATTATAACTAGAGATAAAAGTTATCTTACAGCACTTGTTACAATGGAGCAAAAGATAACGTTCAGAAACTCAAACAATGAGTCCTGGGCAGTTATTTGTTTTGTATACATAAAGTATAATTTCGTAAGAAAAAGTCGAATTAAGAAACAAAAAATGCTTGCCTGAAAATATTCTATAGTTTTTATTGAAACTAGACCAACATAACGAATAAAAAAAAACACTCACAGCAATATTATAATTTTACTACAAGCAGAGGGATGTAGTCTCTATACAGACTAGTGAAACACTTTGTGTCACAAATTGTTTGATAATTGCATCGTACTATTTCTAGTGATACGACAAAATTTCTCATCGAACCAAAGTATTTAAAGATTGAGGTGTTTACACATCAAATTAGTTAAAAATTGACATGCACATTCAATGGAATATTTAAGGTTGGGCATGCTCACCTAACAAAACATTTAAAGTTGGATATGCTCATCCAACAAAATATTTAAAGATTGAGGTGCTTACATGTTAATCTTTAAATATTTCGTTGGATGAGTATTTCCAACTTTCAATATTTTGTTAATATCCAACTTTAAATGTTTTGTTAGGTGAGCATGCCCAACCTTAAATATTCCATTGAATGTGCATGTCAACTTTTAACTAATTTGATGTATTCACGTAACGAAATATTTAAAGATTGAGGTGCTCACGCATCAAATTAGTTAAAAGTTGACATGCACATTCAATGGAATATTTAAAGTTGGGCATGCTCACCCAACAAAATATTGATGTGTTCATCCATAGAAGAATTTAAAGGTTATGTGAAGAAATATTTAAAGTTTGACAGGTAATGATCTGGAGCTGAGAGCAAAAACTGCTTGTTAATTTTGAAAACGTTTGGTTCGGTTATTGTTAAACATAAAGCTACACGAAGGGATTTCTACCCTCTGCCCACCAAGAGTATCGAAACATAATTTTTTGCATCATATTTTTTGAAAGAGAAAAACTAAGGTTAAATGTAGTAATGTCGGAATTATCTTATGTGATAACTATTACACAAAAGCTAATTCAGGAAATTTTTCTATAGCATTTGGTGTTAGTTTGACGCTAGATAGATCGGTTAGGTTAAAATTAATATATTGACATCTTAATTAATTTGTTCGTGATTTGATCTTAAAGGACGCAAAACAGTTTTGATACACACTCTTATCACAGCAAAAGATAGGAGAAGAAATATAAATATATGAAAGTTAAGCAATCATTTAAAAGGCATTGGATATTGCAGATATAGTGTGTGTGACATATTATTACATATTCTTCCTTGCCTTCACTCTTAACTTCTTAGAATTCAGAAACTCACTCGAGCGGAATTCACCTGCCGAATCAGTCCTCGGCATTATTCTTTTGTTAAATTACTTAAGAAGATTAGTAATTAAAGTTTTTAATCGAATACACTTTATTTTTTGGTTTACGATGCCAACTATACATAAACAACTTGTCACATAAAGAGCAATTAATTACGGAACATTATTGCAGCCATTAAGTTATAATGAGTTTTAAATCTTTGTTATTCAACTTTATTAGCTTCATTTAGGTAGAATTTAAAAGCTTTGTTCAGTTTTACTAGGCTCTTTTTTAAAATGAATTATTAGACAAGTCTTCCCTGAAACATGTTTTCAGGATGACATACGATGCAATAGTGTAATTTTCAGGATGACGTACGATGCAATAGTGCAGTGTAATATAAAGTCGTTCCTGTAGAAGATGAGCTGATGAGTTGCATTCTAATCATTAGGTTTTTGGTTTATGTACTTCTGGCCAATCTATTATAAACAATTGGTTTAATTAATGTATAAGTTACTTTTTAGTTCTGATCTATATAGACAGTTTACCTTTAATCAGATGTTATTATTAATGAATATGTCTGACGGAACTGGTTGCTGTATAGCGTATACGGATGAACGAAACTGGTTGCTGTATACGAATGAAGTACAGTCGCTACAAACCCATTGATTTTATATATTTCATTGAAGTTGACAGGAGAACAGTAAAAAAAAAAAATCTAATAGTTGTATAAATATTTCATACCTAGTCCACATGAATACTGATAGTCTAAAACCTGGTGAGTAGCCGAAGTTTATTTGAATATATATAAACATACATATACATAAGTTCAAAAGGTTTTAAATTATCAGGATATGTGATTTGCGAAAATCAGCTTTATCGTAAATCATACCTGTTGACTTATATATTTCTATATCATATGATAGATAGGATTTTTTTATATATAATCCAATAGCACAATAACATTGAAACTAAACAATATGTGTTATCAGTTGTGTTGTGTGTTCCTTTTTAAGGTAAATATATCCATTGGAATCTGATTTCAACCAATAAATTTTTAAATATGAAACAATTAAAAATAAGCATTACAAGTAACCAGATTATTTTTTTCAGCCAAGCCATCCCAAATACCAGGTTTTTTTTTTTTTTTTTT
>NW_013666069.1:59404-64808 GCF_000517525.1 Limulus polyphemus | reverse complement strand
AACAATAACAATAATGATATAATTTTGTCAACAAAATATGATATAACTCGGTGTTTCTCAACCTTTTTTTTTGCTCGTGGCTCCCTTTTGAGTTTGATTTATCTCTGTGGCCCCACCCTTCATAGACGCTGTTACTTAGGAAAAAAGTTACTTTATTTCCACACTGTTTATTTACAATATATTTATGATATTATTTTTACAATATTGTATTGTTTTTAAATATTTTGTTTATAACATACTGTTTACTTATACAAGTAAAAAATATTCTGTTAATCATTTATATTTTATTCAGTGTGATCCTTGGGCCTGATGAACACTTGAAACTTTCTGAATGTCCGGTTGCAGTGTGGTCAGTGATAAGCGAAGATCACCTCTCTTCACAACATCAAGCCGGTTACGTATTTTTGAAATAATTGAAATATTCTATTCGACCACTCAGAATTTACTGTGCCCCCCTAATTTTCCGTCATTCACGTGTGGCCCCTTAGAAACATGGCATGGCCCCCTGGGGGGGAGGGCATATGACCCACGTTGAGAACCACTAATATAACTTGACAATACAGTATTCAGCTGGTTATGGATTGGGTTTTATTAGCTAATTTTATATTACAAGTTGCATGATTAAAAGGTTAAGAGAACATCAGTGCTGTGGATAACTTGGCAACCTCATACTGTAGTAATGATAGAATACGTGTTTATACAAAATATTACCCTGGAGTTTTACTTTCTTCATATATATTTTGGCTCGGCATGGTCGCGGGTTCGAATCACCGTCACACCAAACATGCTCGCCCTTTCAGCTGGGTGTGTGTGTGTTATAACGTGACGATCAATCCCACTATTTGTTGGTAAAAGAGTAGCCCAAGAGTTGGCGGTGAGTGGTGATGACTAGCTGCCTTCCCTCTAGGCTTTCACTGTTAAATCAGGGACGGCTAGCGCAAATAGCCCTCGCTTTGTGTCGCTTTGCGGGAAATTCAGAAAGAAAGGAATCATATATATTTCAATACATATGTATCATTAACTAAGTGTTGTACTAAAATGAAGATAATTATCAAATTTTCTACATGACCGTTTCCAGTCATTATTCCTATTTCAAGCAGAAAGAAACCATAGATAAAATTTCACTTCTAAAACTGAAAGTTCAACGTTTTGACTTATTCTGCGAATAAAAACAATTCGTGCATTTACTTATACCTGCCAGGTGTCGCATGAACAGTAACTTACAATTATTAGGCGATCCTATTTTGTTGTTATTCAAAATCCCTATGGGGCGCGACTTTTGCGCCATCCTGTATAAAAAGAATAAAAAATACCGCTTGGTATTTATATATTATTATATATTATTTACAAACAAAAATTCGTACAAACGCTAGGTTAGTTTATAAACAAAAACAAAATAATTTAGAAACTTAGCTCCTGTAATCAAAATCAATCCTAAGGGTACTAGGTTAACCTGGAACAGAACAATAAAGATATTAAAATCTCCATGTTCAAGTATAAACATTAACACTTTATCAATGAAATAAACCTAAGGGTACTTACTAGGTTAACCTGGAACAGAACAATAAAGATATTAAAATCTCCATGTTCAAGTATAAACATTAACACTTTATCATTAAAATAAACCTAAGGGTACTTACTAGGTTAACCTGGAACAGAACAATAAAGATATTAAAATCTCCATGTTCAAGTATAAACATTAACACTTTATCATTAAAATAAACCTAAGGGTACTAGGTTAACCTGAAACAGAACAACAAAGACGTTAAAATCTCCATGTTCAATTACAAACATTAACATTATTTTATTAAAATAAAATCTAAACCAATATCACTGAACAAGAAGTCTATCTGGAAACACGTTGTGACATTTTCACCTGTCCTCTTCAGTCAAACAATAGCTGGACTTGTTTCCATATAAACGTGTTGCTCCATAATAATGGCTCTAAACTTTATTTTAGATTGCTTTCTATGGTATTATATATTCGCCTACTATTAGAATGCTATTAACAAAGGAACAAAAGTACATTAAAATATTTTCAAGAACCACCAGAAAATTGGTCTTTTTTACAGAAAGTGCAAAATGAAAAACGTTACAGCGACAATTTCTGATAAACTCTTTGAAAAATATAATTGTCGTTAAGAGCTTACTTCTGAAACTATACAGGGTGACGCAAAAGTCGCGCCCCAAATGGATTTTGAATAACGATAACAAAAACGTAATTACTGTTTATTTTTTATTTTTTTTTATAAATTTAAGTGCTTGGATTTCTGACCATTATCTTCGAAGCATTTATTAGCCAGCAATTCGAACACTTACTTTAATAAACAAAAAAGTAATTACTTGTTTTATGTTGTTATTCAAAATCCCAATGGGGCGCGACTTTTGCGCCATCCTGTATAAAAATAATAAAAAAAATACCGCTTGGTAACCTGGAAAAATCTATTTTAACCCAACGGATTGGAAAGATAAGATCCAAACTAATGAAGCCTTTTACAACTCTCGAAACGCTGCACGCAATCTTGAAACACGTACTTCTACAGCCCAAAGAAAACATTTATTAAAATAGCAAATACTTTTGTTGCAAAGAAATTAAAGTACGAAGAGATAAGACTCCAAAATATATTTGATAATTTTTTTTAAAAAGAAGTTATGGTATAAATCCTCCCAACCAGACAACAATATCGGTCGTAAACCTGTCGTGTTACAGAAACAGAAATAAAGCCTCTCATTTTCTTTCGAAAAAGCTGATCTCGACCTTGATTTGATATCGTCGGGTGCTGTTAGATCGGCTAAAGATAATAATGATGATGATGATTTGGACTTTTTAACTGGAAGTTTAACTACCTCACTCTTTTACAATGAATTGCAGACTTACTGGTTCATCATTGTTTCCTAAAAGCGTTAGGAAAAATAAAACAGAACGATAATATTACAGTAACTAAATCTGACAAACCAAACTAAATTCTAGCCCTGAATAAATATACTTAATGATTTACCGAAGGACAAAAATACGAGAAACTCAAGGCTAGCCCATTTTACAAAATAGTAATGGATTTTAACAAATCTCTACAAAAATTCAGACTGATTATCCTGATCTCTTAAAAATCCTGAAATGGATCAAACCTTCTCTGTTGTATATATATGCATTGCCTCAGATGCATAAATAACTGCTCTCTTAGACCTTCAATATCCAACATAGGATCAGTTACTTATTCACTATCTAAATGTGTAGCACAACACTTATCTCCTGCTACAGGAAAGTTCTGGTTCTCATATATAATAAACCAAGGAAAGATGACCAGTTTTGACGTTGGTTCTTTGTTTATAAACGTAACGATTGACGAAACATTTGAATTGCTAAGAACCAAATGACTTGAACTAAACATTCCATTTTACGTATCTGTTCATTCTTTTATGTGTAGTGGGAATTATGTGTTGGAAATAATGTATTCACATGTAGGGGACAACATTTACAGACAAAAACACGGAATGGCTAAAGGCATTTCTTCAACTCCAGTTCGACGCAGCATCTTGTGGAGTATTTTGAAAATTAATTACACCCCCCCCCCATCAAATCTGAATATAAAGGAAATCCCTGATTGAGATATGTGGGTGTAACATATTTTCTGTTTGACCAAACAATAGAAAGAGGTTTTTTTTTCGAAATATTAGCAAGCTTCACAGTACTGTTAAGTTCAAAATGGAATGGAAAAACCAGTAATTTCATTTTTGGACATTCTCATAAGTAGAGCAAAAAAGGGTGGACCTGTTTTTCCATTTATAGAAAACCAACAAACTCTTTTTCTATAGATGAACTTAGAGTATCTATGATGAACAAGCAAGGGTGAAATTGGCAACGACTGCTTTGTTCAGAGTTAGACTTGTAGAAAAAGTGTTGAAAGACTAATCCTTTTCTTCTGTGCTACTTTGTAGATTAGTCCTCAAAGCCTTTTCTACAAGCGCCACTCTGAACACGGCGGTTGCAGCCCGTTTCACCATTATATTTATTCACCTTTAAAGTATGTTACTTCTTATGGTGCCACCATAAAGCGGTTAAAAACTACAATGTTTTTAAGAGCTTATAGACTATGTCATCACGCAACTCTTGATGAAGGAGTCAAAAATATGTATACAATTTTTGAATGGTTACAGTATCCTATTTAAAATGTCCATAAAGAGACAAGGAAGACAACCAGTAACACCTGTATGTGGAAATAAAAAATAAAATCAAGTACAGTTCTAGTATCGTACATTTAGAAAATTTCTGAAAAATAAAAATTTTAAAGTTATTAATAAATATTTCAACACCGCTAAATTTCTTTTTATCCTCGAACAAGTCTGAGCCTGAAGATGAAAAGTGGATAGGTATATGGTACAGTGCCAATCCTGCGAAGAAGTCTATGCTGGTAAAACAGGTAGAAATTTAGATACAAACAAAACATAAAAATGTTGTTAAAGTGGTCAAAACATGATGCTGTTTTTCTACTTATTGAATAATTTTAACTGTCAAGTCAACTGACAATCCACCAAAATAATACGTAAAAACTAGAAATTATGTGAAAGGGAGAACTATGGAAAGTTCGCTAATCTAAAGATCTACCGAACTTTAATACTTCTGATGCTCATTTTAAGTTGGACCTTTTTCTGACGTCTTAACCCCTGAAGCAACTTGTAACTTCCATTATGAAGTAAGCTGTGTGTGTGGTTCTTTTACGGACTGAAGAGGACCCGTGAAAATGTCTGTCATGATATAAAAGACCGTTTGGTTTAAATATTAGTGATTAATTTATATTTGCGAGTGAATATTTTATTACTTTTAAGTTTTGTTATAATAAGAGTTAAAAGCAGATGATTATAGGAGGTTTTGTTAATTACTAATTGGTGTCGAGAATATAGAAAGTGACCAGACGACTATGTAATAAAGATATAAATAGCGTGAGATGAGCGGGAAGCATCAGATATAAGTAGACAGATAATAGCTAAAAAAGTTGGCGTGAAGTTAAGTACTGTAGATGTGATAGGCCTAACGATTGACATAGGCCTAACGATTGATATGTTAGAGTGAAACTAACAGTAAAAAAAGAAGATAAGAATATTTTTATTCCCCCAAAGCGTGGTTCTAAAGTAACTGAATCAGCCTGAGTGCACTTTGACAAAAGGAACAGAGGATCTTCAAAAGAAAGAAGACCAAATGATTACGGTCACTCGCGCCACAATTACAAGCGAATCACAGAGAATACTATTACTAGTGCGATAGAAATAGAGAAGATAGTTCGGCTTGTCAACTGAAATTCTAGGGTAAAAAGCCTAAGTGGATATTTGACAAGAAGTAGATTACTAATTACATATATAGTATTTATGAGATGTCCATAGTATCTATAGTGTTGAAGAACTTATTGTA
>NW_013666069.1:40234-58985 GCF_000517525.1 Limulus polyphemus | reverse complement strand
GAGTGCACTTTGACAAAAGGAACAGAGGATCTTCAAAAGAAAGAAGACCAAATGATTACGGTCACTCGCGCCACAATTACAAGCGAATCACAGAGAATACTATTACTAGTGCGATAGAAATAGAGAATTCTAGGGTAAAAAGCCTAAGTGGATATTTGACAAGAAGTAGATTACTAATTACATATATAGTATTTATGAGATGTCCATAGTATCTATAGTGTTGAAGAACTTATTGTACATACGTTTAACTTGTTCCAAATATACATATTATTTGAAAACAAGTAAAGTGTGTGCTGTTTACTCATCGTTGAATTTATCGCTAAGAAGTCAGACACCTACCATAGAAGAATCCCAAGCCCACCAACTACATAGTATATATTTATACTATTAAGAAATATAAGTAAAAGCCATTTATTTCGACAATTGGCAAATGAAAAAAACAGAACCCATATAGATATATAATATTATTTTTTAAAATATGACAATGTCGAAACTTGTTCCGTAATAGTGGTTACAAACTGTATTTATAATTTTAGATACCTTCTTCCTGTACTTAAAAATAGAAAAAAAAGAATCATTCGTACGGTTACTATATATTGCATTTTAATATATATTACAATTACTATGGTAGTCTATAAAGAGAAATATCGTGACCTTAAAGACGTTTTCTTCTGTAACACATAAAAAAGCTTTAGTTCTTCCATGGCCCAGATAAATCTTAATCCGTTTCTTCGCGGTAAGAGACATTTTGAACGTGTGGAATTATCATGAACATCTCTCGTTTTCTTATTTTGTTAAAATAATCCTGCTTGCATTTTCGAAATGCCCATATTTGTAATAGGTGTCCCTAGGTGCAGAGTATTAGTGAACGCTACCTTTATTTGAAGCGAAACTTCTCTTGGCCTGATTTGCTACTTACTCATTGAGGCGATCTGAGAGTCGTGGGTTCAAATCCCCGTCCCACCAAACATGCTCACACTTTGAGGCAGCTAGCTCAGATAGCCCCCTTGTAGTTTTGTGCGAAATTCAAACCAAACCAGACTGTGAGGAGAGCCCTTGATGGGTATTTGATGCAGTTTGTGTCCGCTGTTGTTTTAAATGCTCGGCTATTAGACGACAACTGGAAAGCTGTCGTCTAACTTTCAGATTTAATCCCTTCAGAAGGTCTCGAAGACGGTATTTAGGATTTACACACAAACTCTAGACAGGCCATTTTTTATATGTTGATGTTGTTACTTTGGCCTTACGTACTTTGTGGCAGGAAGTATTGATTTCCCGGAACAACACTTTGAACTGGTAACCAGAAATCTTTGTCATGGCCTTGCTTTCCATATACATGTACAAGTGCAGACAGATTTCATGCTCAATGCCATAACATTCCCATCACAATCTTTTTCAGTTGGCGCAACTCAACTAACTTCGAGTTGTTTACCAACTTATTTCCAGCTTTATAATCCACCTTCACTTCAAACCTGAATGAAGAGGCTATCACCAGTCTATAAAATTCGTGACGAGTCGCCACAATTCCAGAGCTGAAGGGTTTTACATCAGGCAAGGCGATGCTGAACGTTCATAAGGGTGAGGTTACAGTTTATGGTCCGTGAACTTCTGAAAAAACTTATATTCATAAATAGTATACCGGACAGAATTCACAGATGGTATTTTTTTCACATGTGACGAAATTAAAAGCAGAACGTAGTCGTTGTAGATATATTGCTGAATTAGTTTCCAGCACTTTCCCACAATTCTTATGTTTGTTCGACTTGGCAGCAGTCTCGCTGAACTGAGGTCTTCATAATTTACAGAATCAACTTATATCGAACTCCTGGTACTGTCACTGTCTCATGACCTAAAATAGTCATCATATGTAATATGGATTATTAGCACTTTCATCAATCTATAATTTCTTCTGTTTCAAAATACTGAAGACTTTCCCACAATCTATCTATATTTCTAAATGTTTACCGAACCATCTCGAAAGTACTTTAAAATGATAAACAAATAAGGATTAAGCAAATATACTTATTTCTTCTATTTTCAAAATTTATAAGCCTGAAGTTGTTTCTAAGCCTCTAAGGGATTCGATTTCCTTATAAGAAGTATACTTTAAAAATAGTTGAAAAAGTTCAGAAGTTGGTAAGTATACACATCAAAAAGCCTTAAATATCATTTTGTAACGTTTTCTTATCTATAGAGGATGATTTTTATGAAAATGTTAATACGATTGTTCAAATCAATTGCAGTGATTTTGGTTAAAAAACAATATTATTTCCAACTTCTCTCACGAGCCATATGATTGATCTGCTTAGGAACTTTGCTTGTTTTAGCGCAAAGCGGCACAATGAGCTATCTGCACTATGTCTGCAATGTGGATTCAACCCTGAACTTTAGCGTTATAAGCCCTCAAACTTACCGCTGGACACTTGGGAACCTAAAAACACGAGTACTGAGTGACAACACATTCTTGACACTATACTCACAATTTGAAACATTCCTTAACTGTCATGAGTATACAAAAGCTGGTGTATGTACAACGTGGTTAGGCTTACACGGGTATCCCCAAGGTAAGCCTTTATCGGAGTATATTTTGCAACAGGTAAACGCAGTGGCGTAACTACAAAAGAGGGCTCTCTCCCGCATAAAAAATAATTGGGTTCTTATAATTGTAATTACGATGCTGGCTGATTCTGGCCCCCTTTTGGGTCGCCCAACTCTCCCCACAATTGCCGGGGCTTACTTACGCCACTGGGTAGACGTAGCTAACAAAACCTTTATATGATATTTTTACTTGAAATTAAAATTCAGATGGGAAGAATATTTAATCTGTTTTTTTCGTCTCTCAGAATTGCATTAAAAACCTCTGTAAAATGGTCTTTTAAATTTGGGTACGACTCCGGCACTCTCACGTTCAGATTCTGTTCCTCTTTTTCCGACTGGTTCCTAGAATTCCAGTGTCTGTCCAAAATAGACAGAGAGATAGGTGTTTGTACAAATGAATAATACTACTACTTTTGCTATTTCTCTTTGCACGTGTAGAACATCAGTGTAACTAATTAGGACCCAAATACGGTAACCTGGTAAATTAGATGTTGTCAGCAGCTGAGATTGATCAGTATAAACTGATACGTATGTATAAAGTTTCATCGGCATTGAATAAAGAGATCTTTTAAGTTTTAAAATGTGATCAACAAGTTGAACCTGGATCACCAAACCTTCATAACTTTTATAGAAGGATCTCGCACTATACGAGATATTCAAACAATAATTCATGTCGAGTTTTCTACGTATTTTGTGTATTATATGTACGCATACTTGAAGAAAAAAGTTCGTTTGTCTGGTATTTTCGGCATCGTAAAGTGATGTGTCTGGTTTTACTCACGACATGCTTGTGATACCGCATGTTATGAAGACTACAACATACATAAAAGCTCACGAACGTCTCTCAATACACACACATTCATACGCACATTTATGTGTATATATATATATATATATATAATCAATTTGAAGGCAGTCAAAGTGACGTAATTTGAACCAAAGGGGTACATTAATCTTATAAGCTTAGTCATAATCTTTTAACTTTGTTTTTTATATGTTTAATTTTAAAGGGGGTTTCAAATTACATTAGTTTCATGCCCATAACACTGTACGCGATATATTTTTACAATAAATATTTTTTGCTTGTTTCAAGAAATTTCTCACTGGGTAATTATTATTATTTTTTTCTAATATTAAACAGTAATGAATGCATGCTTTCAGATTTTATTGGATGAACCAGCTTTTCCAGCATGCGTCATAGACTCGTATGTACCAACAGTTCAGACATTATACAGATCTACGATAGAAAACAGCGTCAACTGATTGGGGGAACTGAGTATATGATAAAACAAGTCGACTATTTATTTTTTATTTCGTACTGCTGATGGATAATTTCCGGTTTCTCCAGGTCGATCTTGAATTCCATCTATAGTTTCATTTGCTTTAATCATCCCATCCTGTGTTTCAATTCTTTGGCAAGCCATCATAAAACTACACAATTTCCCTCTTAATATCCATTTAAAAAATTATTCTGCCATTTTTCTATAATCCACTAAAAATGTTGCACAGTTTGCGTAGATTACGACGACAATGAGCCTGAAATTTATAAATTTTAAATACTTTATGAGCGTTTCAAAAAACAAACTAGAAACCATAGCACAAAGGCAATGCGCTTTACTGACATAACTGAGAATTTTATCACCAGAGTGCACTTAGTCATCAGTTAGAATCTTGTTTGTTTGTTTATTTTGAATTTCGCGCAAAGCTACACGAGGGCTATCTGCGCTAGCCGTACCTAATTTAGCAGTGTAAGACTAGAGTGAAGGCAGCTAGTCATCACCACCCACCGCCAACTCTTGGGCTACTCTTTTACCAACGAATAGTGGGATTGACCGTCACATTATAACGCCACGGCTGAAAGGGCGAGCATGTTTGGTGTGACCCGCGACCCTCAGACTGCGAGTTGAGTGCCCTAATCACCTGGCCATGCCGGGCTAGAATCTTGTACCTATAACAGTGCTTGATGTACTATTGGTTTTGGAGATTGGTTGGGTGATAGTGCTTTAACATTGAGCTGTGTAGTGAGTAATATATTACAGGGCCGGATTAAACAAAAGGCAGAGTAGGCAGTGACCTATGAGCCTACAGAAGTTACGCTTCTTCTTCTTTGTTTTTCTTTTTGAATTTTCAGATGTCTTTTTAAATTGAATCTGTAATATTTTGAAAGCATCATCTTTGGTAAAAGGTTGCATGATGGCTAAAATATCATTGAAAAAAAAAAGAAAAAGGAAGAAAACTTGTGGGGAAAGGAAAGGCCCAAAGAACTGAAGTTGCATGCCTATGGGCCCACTATGGTCTTAATATGACCTCTTTAGTTAAGTTTAATTGTTAATGTAATAATTATGTGCATTAACTGAAATAGTCTCAATCAGCTCAGTTTACATTTGTCAACTAAATTACAATTTTACGTGATGCTCCTTAGATCTAATTGTACTTAATATCGGTACAATTGTTTAGTACAATAAAATGGGGTTACTCCGATACCCACAACCAGCAGCAGACAGTAAATGTAGCAGGACTGGGTCGTTGTAGGTTTAAACATCTATATGTTAGCAAATTTATGTTGTAACTTTATTGATTTTCACCTGCACGTATTGATGAAACAAGACATCTGTAACTTTTTTGGACGTTACTACTAAAGCTATTGTCCCCTCAGTAGCACCGCGGTATGTCTGTGGGGTTACAATGCTAAAAACCGGGTTTCGATACCCGTGGTGGGCAGAGCATAGATAGACCTTTGTGTAACTTTGTAGTTAACTCCAAACAAACTAAAAACATCTTACCTTAAGTGGTTAGACGTTTTGTTATTTATAATTTATGCACTCATTAGGTGATGTTTTTATATATTCTACATGTAAGCGAGTTTTGTAAGAAACGTCTGAAGTTCAGAAGATGGCCAATGATCCACTGATGATCTTCTTAATAATACAAAGGCGCCCGATAATCTTCCTTTACATATTACGTTTCAACTTTAGAAGTTTTGATAGTAGAACAGCAACTGAAGATATTTCTATATTCGCAATACGAGATTGCACTAAAATGTTTGTGCTTACTGACCTTTTTCTGATCAAACGACTCAAGGTTAAATGTAGGTCACGTTCATTTCAACAAAGAAAATAATCCAGTTGTTAAAGTCAGGTAAGAATGCATAAGATCCTAATTCTATTAATATAATCATGCAAACAAACTTGAAATTTTCCCTTTAAACGAGAGCCGAATCAGATATAAGAATACTTACGTTATCCTTTACGTTAGTAAAATCTTCACGCCAGACAATAAACGTATGATGTCTTAATTTTTAACAATTAAATTAAAATCTTCCTGTTTCTATTTTTATCAGTTGTCCAAGACACTGATATATACATTTACAGAAACTTCGTAAACCATATTTTCTTAAAAGATGGTTTGGTTTGTTTGGAATTTGGCGCAAAGCTGCACGAGTGCTATCTGCGCTAGCCGTCCCTAATTTAGTAGTGATAGACTAGACCAGGCCTAAACGATGGATCTTTGCTAAATGTGATACACAGGTTGTCAAAGATGTGGTAAAGAAATGGAAAAATTTACAAACAAATCTTATTAGACAATCTTTATGTTATGATCAACCAATCAGAAGCATCTGACGCTTATGCGGCTACTCTTAACCAAAAAGCAGGATTGACTGTCACAATTATAGCGCTTCTACAGCCGAAAGTGTAGATTGTGTTCTGTGGTATATCATAGTATACCTCCAACCTTCTAATACGCAGCCTCACACGCTAATCTCTAGGCTACGCCCAGCCTAAGTACGTTTATAATTGTTAACCTAAGCTCTACAAGTTCAATCATTTATGCCTTTAGCATAACTTACTATGCTTCTGATAACAATAACAACATTTATTTTCAATAAAGTGATTATTTACTTCGTAAAATATGAGTTAAAATAAATATATTTAAATAAATTGATATAAGTTTAATATAAGAAAATATTTGGTTTTGTTGTTGTTAAGCAAAATGTTTTATTGGACTACCTCCAAGAAAGAAGACACCAAACGTGAAGAAAAAAAACAACAGCATCCTTATCTTAAATATTAGTACCCTTGTGCATTTGGTTTACACTGCTTATTTATATGAGGCAATAAAGACCAAGCCTAGCACGTATGTTCTTGTGCACAGACCGCCTATAGTGATCAGAACATGTCAGTGAATGGTATGTTCTTACTGCTAATCCTCTCTCTCCCTTTAAATAACAGAGTGACGCTTCCTGACTGATGAACTGAGATGTGTTTAATCACACACTACACGGTAAGAGGCTGTCATTTTGTTATGCTACGGTCCTGAAAAGTCCACAAGGTCATTCTCAAATGAATGATATGCTATAGCGAGGGCCTGTCATTTCGAATGGTAAGTATGGTTATGCTTGTGGAATTTAAACAGCGCCAGCAGACATACACATAATCTCACACATACGTGCCGACATGATGCTTGAAATATATTGGCTTTATAACATGCGAATCCCACGAAGACTTGGCAATCAAACCCACACGATGAAGACATTATCACACAAGTTCTATATAAACATATATCATTCTATATGCCGGAAGGAAACAAGAAAAAATTGCCTAACCACTGTTTCTGCTAGCAAGAATTACATCATTAACATGACTTTCCAGCAAAAATAAGACTATAAAATACCAAAGGTACGGTTCACAGAGAGCTCAGTACAAGAACAGACATTCCGAAGTTATAAAGCAGCTGAAGCATAACGATGGTTGAGCACGTATATAATAACTTAGAATAGCTTCGTTATTACGATGAAAAAAAAAACTATTTGTTTTGCAACATAACAACTTCATAAAATTTAGAACTCGAGACAAAGGTTATAAAAATTCCTCGATCACTACGTCAAGTATCATCAAGACAAGTAGTGTTTGTTTGTTTTTTACTTTTCGCGCAAAGCTGTACGCGGATTATCTGCTTTCCCCATTCATAATTTTGAGGAGATAGACGAGAGGGAAGACAACTAGACAACAACACCCACCGCCAAATCGTGGGGTATTTTAGTGAGATCGAATACTGAGTTTTGCCCATTACTCTTATAACGTACCCATAGTTCCAAATTGCAGAACGTGATTATTATTATCAATATTTTTTCCGGTTAAGAGACAAAACCTTGAAACCTTAGATCCACAGTCTAGCACACTAATCACTAAGCTGCGCTAAGCCTAACAAATAGTGGTTAACCCCAAGAACCTCAAATCTATCCAGAACGCTATGCACTGAGCTGCACTACGTCTGAAAAGTAGTAGTAAACACGAAGGAACCTCAGATCTATAGTCTAGCACGCTAACCACAGTAGTGGTAAAGCCCAAAAACACAACGAACACTACGCATAATATCCATGCTTCCATTTTGTTTTCATCTAGAATTTTCCTTTTTCCTTGGATTGACAACTCATTTCTATTTAATCAAATACTTTGTGGGAATCCTCACAATATGTTTTAAGTTAAATAATGTTCCCTTTTCTAATGTATAAGCATTATAAAAATGATCTGAGCATTAATTCCATCTTTTTAAAAAATGATTGGATAGTAATTTGTTTTTAGCGCAAAATTATACACGATGGGCTATCAATGCTCTGTTCACCGCAGGATAATGAATCCCGTATTTTAGCGTTGTTAGCCCTTAAACTTACTGCTGACCCGCCGGGAGACATTTAAAATTGATACTCTTACCCTTTATTTATGATTGGCTTAAAAGTGTACAGAAACGTGAAACAAACAAATACGAGATAGACCAAATTTAGAAGTTAAGAAGGCATAAAAGTTTGTTGTTATTCTAGAGCTATCTGCTGTGTAGACCGTGAAGAAACGAACTCCGGATTTTAGCGATTAAGTCCGTAAGCTTATCGCTGACCCATCGGATCGGGGACAGGCATAACATGAAAATACAGCACAGAAAATAACATGGAGATATACACTTTCTAATGACACCCCTCTTAACAATATTGACTTTTTTTTTATTGGTTGGTTTGTTATTAGGCACAAAGCTACACAATTGGTTATCTGTGCTCTGCCCACCACGAGTATCAAAACCAGATTTTTAGGGTTGAAGTCCCTCAGACTTGCCGCTGAACCACTGGGGTCCAACACAATTGAATAGAAATTATTGAAATCTGACAAAGAATTGTTTAACATGTGCTTTTTTAGGTTTCATTACTGGTAAAATACATGTCGTAATTGAATTTTTCTGGCACACACACACACACAAACATCTTTCTAAAGACACTTTTATCTCTCCAGTCATCACTATGTCATTCATAGCGCCATTTTTAACTGCCTAGAGCTAAAGATAAATTACAAAGTTAAGTCGTGGAAATGAGTGCTCTCATATTTTCTCGAAGCGAGGAACTGGCCTTGGGTTAGTTTTGCCCTTCACTGATATGTTTGTCAACATCCCTTTAGCTTTCCTGACCTGGATGAACACTTGGAATGCATCACTCGCCCCTCTTTGAGCCAACGTAGGGCTTAAGATTGCGAATTTTATTGTCCTAATTGTGCCAGATATACTACTAAAGTCAACACTTTGGAAAGGAACATTCATCTTGGTCTTTATTGGCCAGGTAGAAAGAGATAATGGGTGACTATTTATAGTGTATTAATTAATAATGGTATGGATTTGTGCTGTAACCACTAAGGTTGATTTGTATATGTTCAGTTGCAGCCGATATGAGTACTGTAAGAAGATTCCTTTCCTTAAAACAAAATACTAATATTTTTGGGTTAGAAAAAAGCACATAGGATGTAATAGCCAGATTTTAAAACTTGATAGAACATTCTAACCGTGTACATTTTGTGGAACGACAGCCTGAAATCTATTTTGAGAATTCTTGATGCGAATACGTCAAATAATATGCAGAATTAGTTACCTTCGCTTAATAAAAAAATGTCATGTTGAGGAACATTCTAGAATTCCAAGATACACTTTAGGACAGTAGCTGGATGAACATAAACTAAGCTCTAATTTCAGTTATTTAAAATAAACTAGCGACGCTTTCATTAATAGGAAAAAAAGTGAAAAAACAACCAACAAACTTTACAAATGTTCTTCAATATCAAAGCTGGATGGCTGCTGCATTTTAAAATGTGTAATGGAATACTTCATTTGTCTGACTTTAGCTTCCCCTATATATATTTACGGAACCGGATTTCGAACGGTAGGTCACGTTTTTTTGCTCTTTCAAGAAAATATTCTAAAGTTAATAATTCGTCATGATCCTGACTTAGTGACATCTTAAATGTTTTATATTTTCCTACATCAAGTGTCCGATTTTTGTGGTATACAATTTACAAGAAAAAGACAACCTAAAACAACATACATATAATACCACTATATGAAGGGCGGAATTCCCCGAAACCGGTGTAACTCAATGACACGTGATGAATTGAATGACAGAATGGGCTTCATTTTGGTGTTCAGTAACTTACAAGTAAGTATTTTTGTGTGTTTCGGAATGTGATATGGAAAAACAAGTATCTCATAAACATGATTCTGTAATGTAGCCTTAACATTAGTTGTTATTAAACTCTTAACAATGTTGTTCTCAGCTCTTCACGATTGGTGGAAGCAATCATTTCACTGACCTCGATACTTACCAAAATGTGGGTCCATTAGATGCTTCCGGCGATAAACAAGAAGACGATAGTTCTAGCTTCATCTTCCCATCTTCATTATTGTTTTATTTTGTTTCTTTTATGCAATACTGACAAGAATAGCTCTGGAAGAAGAAAAAAAAACAAATATGACGCTTAGTAAACTTGTTTTTCTAACATATATCACAATTATAAAATCAATAATAAAAATTCTAATAGATTCTAGAGGAAACTTTGTCGTGGGACTGTGTGTGTGTGTTTCTTATAGCAAAGTCATATCGAGCTATCTATTGTGTCCACCGAGGCGAATCGAACCCCTGATTTTAGCGTTGTCCCAGCGGGGAACTTGTCATGGGACACTGGCTAACTGCTCTTTAAGTTCGTTATGCCATAGTTCGCAGGTACGGCAAGGGTTTCCAAAATGTCACCACATTTTTTACATTATAAAATTCTGATCTTTTCAATCCCATGTTTCATGAGCTAATGAGCACATAGAACAAAAAGCAACAATATAAAAATTGTTGAAAATTATAAAAACCATTGTTTCCATTTTCTCCATAAAATATACGCTTGGATCTCGAATGATATCAATAGCGTCATTATTTGCAAGAAGCTGTTGAAGTTATTTCAAATTGTAAAGGTTGCCCAGAAACGTTTGGAAAAAATTATTATGTACATTCAGTTTTAAAACCTTAAGATATAAACTATAGAAGTGAGTATACAAAGGGGTGTTATGGGTGTTCATAATGTTATTAAGACGTGATCTTTGTTATTAGTCATACTGAACTCCAGTCTCATTCCTGAGACTATTATATATACCAATTATTTTCTATACATACATATAAAAAAAAGATCGGCTAAACAAGGTGTCCGAAAAGTCTGAAACCATAGGTGCTCTGCAGCTTTTCTTAATTTCAGATACGTGACTGATAATGGTGCTGTCAAAGTATGAAAACTTCGAGTTAATCCTACTGTTAAATCCAAATTTGTTTTGAATTACAAGGACAACATGTGGAACACATTCTGTAAAATTCGTTGAATTGTCTATGGTGCCAGATTTTCGGATACACTATACTATACATATATACATATTCTATGTGACAAATATTATTACATGATTTTTGTTTTAGAATAAATAAATGGTGCTTTAAGTTCTGTCATACTAACATGGAAATATAGATGTCGAACAGGTAGCATAAAATAGAATTTACTCAGAAAGTTTAAAAATGTGTCCAAACAGTTGATGAGGATAAGAAATAAAATAGTGTTGGCGATATAACATATCTATTCATTGTTATCCGACTTATTGTAATGAAATTATTTATCGTAAATAAGTCTGACATATTTGGGAAAATAATTCAGTTAAAACTTTTCTATTTATTTTCATATCCATCCAATTAAAAAGCAGAAGACCAAAATAATAACTTCAATAACAAAGCGAACTTTAAAATCAAGTGGTTGAGATGGTACAAAAAACATGTCTTATAATACAGAATTATTTTGTCGAATCCTCATTATGTGGCGTTCTAGGTTTTAGCAATAAATATGCTTTCTACGTAGCTGTAAACATGAGTTGTTAACCAAATATAGCTAACAATCAACTTTACCTATATATATATATATACCAGTTAAAAATAATCCATGTCGCATGGTTATTTTTGTATGTAAAAAAAAGTAGTATTTATAAGCACTTTCACGTATTGAACGGGCATTATTATTTATTAAACCAGCAAATTGTTGTTTTTATAACACAAATGGTAAATTTATTTCATCTCATAACGATAACAGTTACTGTTGATGTATATTGTTAGCTTTAGGGGGCCTATAAAATTATATACACCTATTGAAAGAGATTCCAAAAGAATAGCGACCCTGACGTATTGCGAATAGTTATTTGCCATTTATTCTGTCAAGGTAATAAGATAATTAATACAACGTTAAAATATTTTAAAATGGATCGTAGAAAGACGTACTTGCTTTCATAACATGAATTAATCTGTCTAATATTTCAAACAAAGCTGAATGAAGTGATCAAACTTTGATTTTTTTTTTCCAAAACAACTGCACAATGTGACAAAATAAGAAGAAAAAGACGAACCTGATACAATTTTAGTGGGAGCTTGTTGGCTTGCTAACAAGATACTGGAGATTTAAATTCTGGTTATGCCATACGCTAATTTTCCTTTTTTATCGGTCAAAATAAAATAACAAATCATCTAATACTATATAACACAATGTGCATCTGTCTGTCTGTCTCTCGGTCAGGCACTGATGTCATAGCAGTTTATTATGTAATTCAAATAATTTGGCTTCCTATCAATAAGAAGTGAGTAGTCTACGATTGATCGAAAATTAAAGATATATTTGGACTAAAATGTACAAAAAAATTGCACCTTTTTCGCAATTTGAAAACGTATCTTTGTTAAATCGTCGAGTTACGCCAGAAAGGACGTCAATATACTTTAGCAGACATTTTATACAACATATTGAAAGCTTATCAAAGTTTTTAAAAAGGTCTAACGTTAGGTTGTTGAATAATATTAGAATATTGTTTATTAATAGTATTAAATGCGATAAGGTTTAGCCCTAACTGAACTAAAGCAAAAACGTACACTGATTTTATCGGAGATAGGCCGAACTTGATAAAGGCTTAACTAATGTTAGAACTAAGACAAGTGGACTTATATATTTCAGTGTCTGCGATTATGATTTTTTTTGTATTACTCTATAAATCCTGTATTTAAAGAAGTACTGTTGCAATAAAGATACTAATTTGATCGTAAATGTTTTGCGGGTCTGGTGTGGTTTAACAATCGCTACCCATCACTCTTCATCACAAGTTGTTTACAAAATTATAGTTCACTAGTTTTGATACTTTTTACTTTAATTCGATTCTGGTTGTCATTTTCCTCTTTTGAGGTCAAAGAAGTAATCATTTTCAGTTTGAAATATAAAGGAGGCGTTGCAAAAGAGCATCACGAGAAAGCGTATATGCTTTACAGGAACTTCTTAAGCCATTTCTATTCAGTATAGAATAATATATTATCAACTAACAAACTTCTACGCTTCTTTTTTCAATGAGTGATGCAAGTGACAGTTCTAAAATTTCGTTAATTTTTATTCTTAATACGAAATTTAAATGCCTTAAGAAGAAAACTTTCTGAGAACCTCAACGTTTTGTCTATGGGAATTGTCTCCAATGGAAAAGATACCACTTTTTATTACAAAACAGCCTTATATGGATCACTTGTTTTTAAGATGTCTGATAAAGTCTAATTCATTACGTATTCCTGATTTGTGGCAGACAAAGAACAAATGAGATACTGTAAGTGGACTGTAAATCATTTTACTTCGACTTATTCTTATAGGGTTTGTCGAATATATTCAATACGTCTTGTATTCAGCTACAACAGAACGATATAAACTACTACAGGCTAGCTGGATGACTATCTATACCATTATTGATTATTGCTGTCAGTAACCTCAATAGTAGGGGTGTTGGCTGAAACAGAGTGTTATAGGTTTTTGTCTGAACAAATATAGAAGATGGGGTTAACGATATGGCAGAACCAATTTCCCTAGAGACAGTGACTTATAACTGTTCAGGCACTTACAAATTGCCAGCTGTTTCCCCCTCTCTCTCCATATATTTGAAATTAGAACTTGTTCAGTGATAAACTGGTAGTTTTAAAAGAAAAAAAAAACACAACAACTGAGAATTCTAGTGTACGTACTTTAAAGATTACTCCGAATGGTAATTACTGAGTTTACATGTAGTAAAGATTAGCGGATTTTCGGTCTTAGTCTTATTTCAGAAAAAAGTAATGCCATATCACGGAAAAAACCCAGACAAATTACTCCCAATGGTAATACTGAGTTTACATGTACTAAAGAAATTAGCGGATTTCGGTCTTAGTCTTATTTTATACACACGTATGAATTTTATCAATTATTATTTTAGTAACAAACTTGTAGCGATTACTTTGATATTTGACAATGTGGTAATGCAGAAGCCCCAAGCAGTTTTTATGCATTGACATACGTGCGAAAATTTTGCTAATACCAGTCCAGTGCTTGTCTTGTATTTTACTACGCATTATTTGTATTGTATTCATTAGCCCACGATATCCATATGTAAGATTCTCTGTGTATTTGTGGATACAATTCACGTGATTTTCACTAGTATGGGTATATAGTAATTTGTAATAACTTGAATATAAATCTGTCCATATTTTTAAGTCTATTCATGTTCACAGTTAATTCTGTTGAATAATAGTTGCTTAAAAGCAGAACTAAGTTTCAGTCAGGTTATCAACCCGGAACCTTTTTCCTGCATACTGAAATAAAATAGTCCATAAAACTCCCATTACAAAATAAGTGACCGCTAAATGAACGAGGAACTCACGCGCGTAGTAATTCATATTCAAAACATTACCTCCCACTGACGACCCGGTTCCCTTTAATTTAGAAATAAAGCCCTGCCTAAAAGTGACCTCTAAAAAAAACTATAAACATGTTAGAGAGAGAGAAAAAAGGGAGTGATGGACGCGAAAGATAAATTTAATGAGGTTGTCCAAAAACTTATATTATCTACACTTATATACGAAAATACATAAAACATATTTTTAAGTTACCTGGTAGATAAACCCCCATAAACCTGTTTTTTTAGTGCAATTAGTTAATATCTTTAAAATTTTATGTTTCTGGTAATTTAGAGAGGTTATTTCGAATAAAGCGTAGTTACTTTTATTAAAAGAAATGTCAAATGTTTCTTAATCACTTATGTGTGAGACTTTTCCTTCTTGACCATGTTTTACTAACAGTAGCTTTAGCAGTTCGGATAAGTATGAAGTACAAGTAAAAATAACTTACCCGATTATAATGTTGATATTTGGCAATGTCTTCATACAGAAGTCCTAAGTATTCATATATGTGCGAACATTTTTATAATACTAACACAGTGCGTGTCTTATTCTCCTGCGTATTATTTTAACAATGTTAATAAGTTTGATTTTTTATAGTTATAAATCATTTAAGTCTGAAATTTATTCTGTAAATGATTTTCGTTAAATAACAAACTAACGCACATATATGTTTTTTTTCTAAAATAAAACAAGTACACGAAGTCTGCGAATTACACAGTGTATGTATGATGAGGAATACAGCGAACCATAAAACTTCCTCCAGGCTAGAAAGTGTGATGAAACATTACTACTTCAAAGCCTCCTCGAAATGCTTTTTCACACAGATAATGTAAAGTGCAGGCACTGTGACTAAGAGTATTTCTTTATTGTTCTGCTCTAGTGTACCAAACGGAGCCTATGATGAAACTTTGCACATTGAGACGTGAACCTAGCCAATCTACGTGTTCTTCTGATGACTAGAACTTTAAAGTTCAGGAAAACATTTTTTATTTCGATTGTATAATATAATAAGTTATATGCTTGCAGCCTAATAGCCTAACCAATGGTAAATTATAGGGAGGGAGGCCATCAATGAGTAAATTAATATTTGTATATATATTGGTCCCTCTGGTGGCAAAACTCTTAACTCTCCTGAAAATTAATGTTTGCTTCCACTCTTGAGGAAGCGCTGTCGCAGCCTTCCTATACAGATCAAAGTAATTTGAAAATAAATAGGTCAGTTTAAAAAGCCAGATGTTAATAAAAACTAAAAGTTAAAGCTTAATAATAATTTTTTTTTACAAAACATTTAAAAATCATTTAACGACAAAACCTCAATTGAGAATATAGAAAACACGTAATAAAGTACTGTTCATAAAAAGTAAAACAAAATTATTTCAGGTGTCCAGAAAATCAAACATGAAAAGACCAAGACAAGTGTTCTTCAACATAACCTTAGAATTCAATAAACAATTATACAAACGTTTAGACTAAGAAACTGGATTATCACTTGATTCCTTGCATGTGATTTGTTTAGATATTTTTTGTTACAGTAAGACGTTAGAAGTTGTCACTTGAAACAACTTCCGACGTAAGTCAACAAACCACGCGTCAACTTAAGTTTAAAACAAATTTTCGATGTTCAATCTTACAAAAAACAAAACAACAAAACATGGGCTTAAAGCACCCAAATATCGTTAATTATTACAATAGACATTTATTTAAATTTATACAACTGAATGCCATTATAGTTATATCTTTTTATAATCTTATATTTTAGGTTCTAACTATACCTATCGTTTTGGAGTTGGTTTTAAGCAATATTAAAAAATTATCTTCTTAATGCTACACAGATTTGTGGTGGGTTTGTACGTATATAAATATTTTTTGTTTCATATGCAGTGTTGTTCTTCTCTTACGACCCTAGCGTTTTAGCGGTAACCCTAAAGGCTTATAACGCTAAAAAATGGGTTTCGATACCCGTAGTGGGCAGAGCACAGTTAGCCCAATGTGATTCGCAAAGAAAAGTCAACTTAAATAAATGAAAAGTAAAAGAATCATCTCAAATATGAAAGTACTTCCTCTAACTCCAAAAGTGTGAATTAGGGGTGAAAATTCCAAACGTGAATATTTTTTTTCAAATCTGTGAAAGATCTGTTAATATTAAAAGTTAAATTTCACAATGTGCTTTCAGAAAAAGATTTTGCTTTATTTGTTCGTTTGTTGTTAAGTGCAAAGAAGAAAAAAAAATGTAGTTGTGATTTTATCAACGATTTCAAAGTTTTAACTGTGCCACCTAATTACCGTTCTGCTAATATTTATGCAAACACGTCATACATTTTTTGTTTGCTTGTTTGTTATTAAGCACAGAGCTACACAATAGGCTATCTGTGCTGTGGCCACCACGAGTATCGAAACCCGATTTTTAGCATCAAATTTCCTCATCGTACATTTAAATAAGTTTTCATGAGTAGAGCAAATGTGTGTGCGTATCTGACGACAACCAATCTCAAATTAATTATGGTTAAGGTGATAAGATATTAGCACCGTATGAAATTACGATTTAATTTCTTTCGCCACTAGAATAAAAACAAAAACCTAGTTTCATTCTATTTTGGGAAACAATTCCTTCTCATATAGCGTTTTCTGGTAGATAAAAGTGAAACTAACAAGTGGACCACTACTATGTCAGTCTTATATCTTTCGGCTTGATGAGCTCTGGTATTGAACGAAAGGCTTCGTCGGTACTGGATGTATCAGAATGTCATTTGGTTAACATATTCGTCTTTGCTTTCATTCATTCACAAGTTCATATAATAACTAATCTAGCGTCTCGTTCAGTCTTTGTACTCATATGATTGCAACAAGAATAAGACAATATCTTTATGTTGCAAATCTTGTTTTACTTTAAAATATTCTCATGTCGTGAGTGAAGAGGGTTAAACATGTGCTCGCAGTTTTTACCTTATTATTTATTACCTTGTATAAACGACCGCGATAGAAGGGTTTAAAACATATAGGTGACTGTTATGTTTGTAATCAAACTGAATCTTCGAATCTGTGTAAACTTACAGTTAACTTATGAATTTTGGACAAAACTATTGTTGATAATAACTGAAGCTGAGCATATCTTTACAGGGTTAACCATTGATGGATTGGATGTTCATTGAAGCTGAACAACAGCTTTACAGAGCTCAACCGTTGATGGATTGGTTGTTTACTGAAGCTGAACGATAGCTTCACATAGCTCAACCATTGATGGATTGGTTGTTTACTGAAGCTGATCGATAGCTTTACAGGGCTAAACCATTGATGGATTAGCTGTTTACTGAAGCTGAACGATAGTTTCACAGCGCTCAACCACTGATTGATCGGTTGTTTCTTTATCTGAACGATAGCTTCATAGAGCTAAACCATCGGTAGACTGGTTGTTTCAACATCTGTGCAAAGCAGAAACACATGTCTATGAAATGAAAAAACAACATCACAAATAGAAATATTGAAATCATCTTAGGATTTTCCGAAAAACATTATGATATAAACCGACCTTTGTTTATTTGTCTTTAACGCAAGTATATTGAAAACTGAAAATGAAGTTGCAATATAACAGGATAGGTTATGTATATACACACATACATGTATATTTTTAAAATAGGGTACACATACAAGTTCAAATACACATGTCATTCTACATTTTATTAACCTATATATTAGAATCATTTCCTTTGAGATTGGATACTCTTTACTTTTTGGTAGTTAATCAGATAAAGAACATAAGCCCCCACTGGCACAGCGGTATGTCTACAAACTTACAACGCTAGAAACCGGGTTTCGATACCCGTGGTGGGCAGAGCACAGATAGCCCATTCTGTAGCTTTGTGCATAACTACAAACAAACAAAGAACATAAAATTTGTTCTGTGCAGTCGTATCCCACTTCCAATAATTCGTGGCTTGTTCAAATTCTGTCTTGATGCTAATTTGAATCATAGCAGCGTGAATCATTAACGAGGTTTTGTTGTAAGATGATAAAAACCCTACAACCCGAGCGCTTTCGATAGGTGGACCTTTCTTCTTCAGGGGCAAACTAGCGAAACTACAGCCATATTAATGGTTTGCCCCT
>NW_013666069.1:33935-39417 GCF_000517525.1 Limulus polyphemus | reverse complement strand
TCTCACAGAATGTTTTAAAACTTTGACCTATATTATATCTTGTGTTGTGTAGTATTATATACATCATCTAGTATATTATCAGTCATGTAGTACTCGTATGATACTTTGTTATTGTTGATTATACCTTCGATCACTAATCTCACAGAATGTTTTAAAACTTTGACCTATATTATATATTGTGTTGTGTAGTATTTCGAAGGTGATCGTTACTGTCCACCTGTAAAAGTGACCTTATGCGAAGCTGCTTCTCTAATTATTGCCAGTTTAGGGTGCCCCAACTTCTCTTTGACCTAATAACCAGCAAGTTGACCTTGTGAGGTTGCAGATCCGATGGTCAGAATGTTTTAAAACTTTGACCTATATTATATCTTGTGTTGTGTGTAGTATTTCGAAGGTGATCGTTACTGCCCACCTGTAAAAGTGACCTTATGCGAAGCTGCTTCTCTAATTATTGCCAGTTTAGGGTGCCCCAACTTCTCTTTGACCTAATAACCAGCAAGTTGACCTTGTGAGGTTGCAGATCCGATGGTCACGTGGGGATATAGAATTGTATTACCTTGTTCTCCCAATTATTATTGGCTCAACTAGTGGAAGTCGGTCAGGTCAGTAGGTATTTATCGGTCAGATTTTCTCTATTCTCCTGTACTTGTAGTAAGTAACAAATGTTTTTATACGTAGTTTGAGGGATTCTGTAGATTTGCATATAATTATCAACTATGTTTAATTCTGCTTTTCTTCTGCTTGAATCCTCTATTTTTATTAGTTTTGGTTGCATATGTATAAAATCATATTAGAGTAAGTTATTTCATCTATTCCCAGAACTCGGTAAATCAGAGAACAAATAATGTTATTGCTGTTTTTTTCACTTTTTGATCAACTGGTCTACCATACTCTCAACAGAAACCAATCTCTCAAGTAGGGATTTTGTTTTTCTTTTTTTTTTTGTTATATTTTATGTAAAGATCATTATATCCAGTAGCTAGAACAAATTTTATTAAAAGAAAAAAATCAATATGAAAAACAATAGGAAAGATAACCTTTAAAAGTTATAAAACACACAATAAAAGGATTATTCAATGCTTAGTTTTAATTTTGTAATTTTACACGTTTCATCATAAATGTCCCAACAAACACAAGAGCATATTCACAAAGTAACAAAAAAAACCTTTATTTTCTTTTGTAGTGGTCTGAGCTGTCGTGAAGACATATAGTATATTTATTTTATTTTATTTTTAAAATCGTTTTATCTTCTGCTCAGTGAAGAAAAGTTTGTAATATAATTAAGAATGTCGTACTTGAAAATATTTAAACATCTGAAATATTTTGTGAGCAAAGAAATGTAAAACTTACCGCATTGCAAAATGTTTTTTTTTAATTGCCTTGGTTTATACTTGTAAGGGAAAGTACAATATGTTTGTTTTGTATATGATTTTTCACGAATTGTGTTGACACTCTGTATCTATTCATCAACAGTAAAGTGTCACGTAAATTTAAAGTGAGTTTCATTATTTTGTCAGCATTACCACCAACAACCATTGTTACAGGAAACTCGCCGCCTATTGAGTTAAATAATGAACAAGCTTCGTATGCATTTGTTCTTCGTTTCACATAAATTATGTGCAGAAAACATTAATGTTTAAGCACCGACCAAAAGTGTAAGTTATAAATATGTAGAAATTGTTGTAATCTGACGGCCATAATTAAGTAAAGTACATGTAAAACAAAAGACGTTTATTTATTGCATTGTTGTGGAAATTTACGACTTTTTCAGAACCCACAATAAAAAAAAAGAGATACCGATAAGTGGGACGAGGGAGCCGAAATTCTTACTGGATTGTTTCTGCACTTTTAGTTGAACGATAAAGTTGAGCCTTTTTATTGCCATTATTATGAATTTCTCAGTGCTCTGTTTTATAGAACACGGATTGAAGCCATTAAGTTAGTATTTTAAAACCGGCTGGGAATTAAATTTCTACGATGAAGGGAAGTTGAGTGAGTGAACATCAACGAGTTGAACGAAGATTGCTGGCTGCTAAGGAGATTTTTTAAGGAGATTTCTGCCTAGAGACACGTTTCACAATATTTTGCCTCACGAAGTCAGCTTTATACATGTGTCTCACGTAGGTCGTCCAGAGTATACTTCTCTGTATTCCTCATTTATCATGGAGGGCTGTGTGATAAGAATGTCCCACGGGAGTGGCCAATGTCAACAGGGACCAAAAATAGAAGATCCGAAACACAACATCTCCGACAGACCTACGCTTCTCTTCAACAATAGTCCCTACTGACTATATAGTCGATCAAGAATCAAACATTACTTTTCACCATTTCTGATTGGCTGAACCAGGATGTCTAAGTTTTTATTTCCAACTTAAACATACTTTATAACTGTATTTTCAATTCAATTGACGTTAAATTTAATATGGTTTCTCTTTATAATGTACGAGAAAATTAGTTTCATGATCAAAAAATCAAAATTGACTACGAATTAATTAATTAAACTACGAGAAACTGACCTGAATGAAAGTTGCAAACAGAAAAACTATAAAAGTGACCACCGTTGCATGTCTGTTGTCAATCGCCATTTTGAAAATTCAAAACTTTCGACTTAATATTTTATTTTTTTTTATCACTGATGTGTCTTGATACACACGCTTGCATAAAACTTAGCACTACAAAAGAAGCAAAGTCGAGCTACAAGCATTTAAATATGAGGTGCCAATGAAGGTAAGTGAGCTAAAATACATATATTTTCATTATCCAATATACTGTTTAATCACTCGACATATTGGAACTTAGCTTTGTGAAGAAAACTTTTTATTATTAATGAACGTGTATTACATTAGATAAATTTTGTTTCTGTTTGCACAAAGCTATACGAAGGGCAATCTGTGCTCTGCCCACCGCAGTATCGCTATCCAATGTTTAACCGCTTAGTCACAGGAGGGAAGGAGGGTGTTAAAGAAAGATGGAAGTGGCGACAATACTCGTTGAAAGAAGCATTTACACTAATTACCAAAGCAGGTGTGTACGTAAGTGTTGAGTGGAAGATTTATGATTTAATAGAAATACGTGTAAAGTCAAGTAAGTACTTCGGTTACAGGTCTCGCTAATTTAGAGCAATTTTCACAATATCCACCGTGACCGAAGCACAAAAAGTATTGTTGGAGGTCACGAGATTGGACAATTTGTTCCTGGTGAAACTGGCCAATTGTTGAACATATAACCAGATGTCGGACTAAATCATTCTACAGGAGATTTTGGGGGGTTTTCCGAGTGTGTATATTGATTCCCAACAACACTACAATTTTCTGTGATTTGCGACCATCTGGTAGACACTCTAGTCTTTGGAGGTATTTATCTCCAAGCAAGGGCCCCAGTAATGACGGGGGCACTGAGACATTAAGGCAATTCTCTTCGGTTTGTTAGTCTGCTTGGAGGCGCCACCCAGCAACCAAGACCCCTCCTAGCTTGTGCTCTCTGACTGGTTCAATTATGTAACTCTTGCCACGAGCCTTGGATTTACTGCAGGACGTTGTTCTAGCTTCTCGACGTAGGAAAAAAAGGGTAATAACTTTTTCACGCACTTTGTTTGTACTGTAGAGTGTAATTGGTGACAAGAATTGCTAATCTTCACTTATTAGTGGCAGAAATTGCGCAGGTTAATAGGCTATGCATTTTAAGCCATATTATTAGTTTTCCGCTAAATAAATACTTAGCTTAAAATTTATGTGAGTCGAGTGTTGTATACTTGGCTAGTATTCCAGGACTGAGAGTTCATGGTTTCTCTCCCGTTGCTACCAAAAAACAACAACAACAACAGCAAACAAAACGTTTATTACTTTGGTCAAATCTCAGCATTCTATCATACAAGAGTAACTCAAAAACTGGTGGTGGGCGCTGTCAATAGCTACCTTCTCTCTGTTCTATCATCTGCAAATTTGGGATAGCTACGCAGAAACAGCTCTTTGTGCAAAAACGTATAACATTTGATATGTTGGACAGGAAACAGAGTAGTCCAAGGAAAATTTTACGAAACTAAAATTACTTGATTCCTCTTGAGCAATAATTTCCAAAACAACAACAACAACAACGTAGAGCTAATAATTTCCAAAACAACAACAACGCAGGGATAGTTAGTTATCTTATTGAAAATTCAAAGAATCGCGACCCAATTATGTGCAAAAACACTTATCATGATTTCATAACCAATAATTCGGACAGGAAAACCGTTATGACCTACTCCATTTTTATTTTTAATTAGTTTCATCTAATCTTATTGGTTATAATACTTATAACAATATTTAGCATTAATTTTTAAAACTATGAATACTATTCTGCATTGTTAATTGTGTTTATAGGATTTATTTCTAACCTAAGCCTTATGATATCTTTTGGAGATCATAGCTAAAAATGTCGTTAACATCAATGGAAACGAAATCATGATCCAATGCTTTCTAATCAGTTTAGTTTTTAGTTTTCTGACGTATTGAGTTATAATGGGATGTCTGAAGAGGACGCTGTTTAGAAAAATGAAAGATAAGCTCTTGGAAGTTTGTTTTATTTAAGACCCAGTTAATAGTCTTCTTAATTTCTTACAAATATCTCAGTGTCATACCAAATTATGAATGCTAAAAAAGGCTTTTTTTTTGTTTACCTCTGTTGCTATAGTTTCGAGAAAACAGTAAATAGTAGACCTATTCGTTACTTGTTAAGAACGTTAACGTTTGGGAACATGGTAAATGGAACGATAGTGTCAGGCCCTATGACTGTTAATCAAAATGCTAACTTCCTGTATTGAAAAATACATAAATATCAAATTATATTATAATAAGTTAAAGAGTTAAGAAGTATCTGGTATGCTTAGTTAAACATTTATAGTTTTTGTTCTCAATGATAATATTTCAAAATATTAATATTCTTTTAGATCTATTTTGAATATTGTAGTTAATTTCGATTTTTTTTTCAGAATACAATAATAGTTAAGTTTCATTAGTTTACTTAATTTGTGCAATTATATACTACGTCACTGATGCTACGCTGATCTGGCGTTTGTTTGTCCTGTTGCTATGGTGCCGAGCAGCGATTAGCAGTCTTGATTTCCACTACTCTATTTTAAAATGCAGTCCTTCTTAACTTACATTGGAAACTTGGTGCAAACAAAGTTAAACATAATAATAAATATCAGTTAAATAAAGGAAAAAAATATATATGTTACATAACTAAGTAATATATATATAGCATTAAGTTGTTGCCGAACGGTTGCGTTTCTGTGTTTAGTGGTTCGAAATTAGGGACCGTGCTTACGCTAACTGGACTACAAACGCACTGACAAACGTGCTGCCACAGGACTCCATAATTGAAAGGGAGAGAGCCTATGCTTTTGTCGGTGTTAATAACCCCTCTAGAAAGTTTGTTTGTTTGTTTTGGAATTTCGCGCAAAGCTACACGAGGGCTATCTGCGCTAGCCGTCCCTAATTTA
>NW_013666069.1:31276-33465 GCF_000517525.1 Limulus polyphemus | reverse complement strand
CGCCTTATCCACCTGGCCATGCCGGGCCCCTCTAGAAAGTAACCACGACCATGACATCACGAGCTTTTAATAAGTTTGTATACAAAAAAATGGCTTCGTTAATTAATTTATCAGTTACTTTTTTTAGTTGTGATTTATATAGCTTACTTATTATTTCTTATTAATTAACCCTTTATATTTATCTGCATATACGTATTTTAGAGAGTTTGACTGACATGTGAGACATTTATAAAGTATTGCAAGGACGCAATTTGATTTTTTTAATGCAAAATTAGGGAAAGGCCAAGTAAACGGCATCACCTGTACATGAAGAATGCAACAAACTTGACAGCAAATATAAACATGAAATCTTATGAAGGTCAGAAACCTTGAGACCTTGAACACTTAAGATATCATGCAATAATTTCTATGGAAGTGCTGAAGGTACGTCTTTGCCTATGGCTGGTAGAAGACAATACGTTTGAAAAACAAGATCTGAACATGATTTATTGCTATAAAACATGTATAGTCAAATTCAATAATTATAATATAGTAAGCAGACATCAAAGGAGATATCATATTGAGCATGTGTTCAGAAGAACAAAACTTTCTAATTCGACCAGTTTTATGCGATCCTTTTGTACATTGTCGGACACACTTAATTTGGTTTGTAGAAAGACGTGAGCAGGAATTTAACAAACTGTTGCCGTCATACACATGTGGTAATTATTCCTTTCTCTCTACCTTCACATCAAATAATAATGTCTCTGTAATGTAAATACATAAAACGCCATTTAATCTGGTTCTCATTAAAATTTAATGTCCCTTTTTAATACACATAATGAGTTAGTATATAGTGTATGAATAAAAAGCAAACTATTAACCGTGTTTTATAGTTGGGAAAAAATCATAATGGTTTCGATCCAATTGGTTATGCAAAAATAAAATTACGCTTTAGCATCATGTGATGTTATATGCATTATATATCTTTCATATTTGATGTGTTATATTACCGTCAATTACATTAACCCTGCATACAAATCGTAGTTCTAGCGAACTGTATCTACAAAGGTGATATTAATTATCAGCAAACAATAGAATTGCCCAATAAATTATATCTAATATGCATTTCCAGAACAAAAAGCCTGCAATTAGTATTGCAGAAATGTTCCCGAACTCACTGCTGTATTGTATCTCAAAAACAAATGTGAAAAACATTTAGTTTAATTTCAACTTGGATCACAACTCGTCAGTGTTTATTAAAAAGTTTGATGTTTCAACGAGAATACGTGAATGAACTTTCATTATTTCACAAACTAAGGTGTTCTTGTTGTTTTTAACTCAAAGCTGTTTCAGCTCTGTCTACCTTGGAGAATCGAACCCCGGATTTTAGCGTTTGGTTTTTACACGAAGATCCATGATAAATTATGAAAGTACATGAGTAGTGCTTAATCTATACGTAGCGTATTTACAAATTTATTTTCGACATTGTAAAGCTTTTCACTTGCTTACGGTTATTTGAAGACGAAATGTCGAACTTTTTACATATATTATTATCTGGCCATGATGAAAACTTCACGAATATAAATTACGAGCTTCGTACATCTGTAGTAGTTTGGAAACGACCTTTCGAACTACTGGTATAGATATTTATCAGATCCTGGTGAAAACCTAACGAATACAGGCACCAGCTTCATACATCTGTGGTAGTTTGGAAACGACCTGTCCAACTATTGGTATAGATCTTTATTAGATCCTGGTGAAATTCTAACAAATACAGGTACGAGCTTCGTAAATTTGCGGCAGTTTGGAGATGATGTTTCGGTCTGCTAATGTAGGTTTCTACCAGGCGCTGATGAAGATATAACGAAAAATTACGAGCTTGGAGACGATGTTTCTAACTGGTATTGTAAATCGAAACGGTGTATTTAAGTGTTTTACACTCACGAAAACGAAACCAATCATTCTATAGGTATTTGAAGAACTTGTATCATTCCGCCACAAATTAATTCTTCGTATTGTTAGCCGACACTAGGCAACTGGTACATAATTGAATAGCGTTCTTTAAACATTTGTTTAACAACAAGTAAAAGCTTGGAATGGTCTATTCTTTCATTAGGGTGTGTCTGTGAGCCAGACTAGTTTATATTGGAATTCTCCGAAACTTGTCTGGCTCTCAGACAACCCCCCCCCTTCTAATATATGGACAC
>NW_013666069.1:27522-30360 GCF_000517525.1 Limulus polyphemus | reverse complement strand
CCCCCCCCATGAAAGAAGAGACCATTACAAGCTTTTACTTGTTTTTGAACAAATATTTAAACAACTCTATTCAATGGTATTGTAAATCGTTATCAGATCCCGGTGAAAAAGCTAACGAATACTGCTGCGAACCTCATACACCTGCGGTAGTTTGGAAATGATATTTCAGACTGGTAACGTAGATCGCTGTCAGGTCCTGGTGAAAATGTAAAGAATAAATCTATGAGCTTCATACACCTGCAATAGTTTGAAGACGATGTTACGGTCTGCTAATGTAGATATTCATCAGGCACTGATGAAGATATAATGAAAAGTTAGGAGCGTCAACCACCTGAGGTAGTTCGAAGACGATCTTTGGAACTGTAAGTATAAATCTTTATCAGATCCTCAATATATATATATGTGCATGATAATATAGTTCATGCCATTATGCTTTTATTATATACATATAGTATATATTTTTTTCCCTATTCAAGAGCATTTTCTTAAGCTTTTGATGTTTGTTTGTTTGTTGTTACGCGCAAAGCTACACAATGGCTACACCTGTGCCGTGTCAACCGCTGAGATCGAATCCAGAATTTCAGCATTATAAGCTTCCAAGCTTACCACTAAGTTATCGAAAGAGGGGAGACATTTTGCTAACATTAAGTTACTTGAGAAGACAACTTTTTGCTAATATTAACACCACTTGAGAGGGCAACTTTTTGCTAATATTAACACACTTGAGAGGGCAACCTTTTGCTAATATCAATATACTTAGAACATAATGGATTGGCATAAATAAACAAATAATTTTATTATGGTCGAACTTTTTTATTTTGTAAAATATAAAGAGTCTAAAACTTCAATCAAGATAAAATTTAGACTCATTATTCAATATTCAACTTCATCATCTGAAGTCTAATAGCCTAGTCTATACTTCACTCTGCTCTGCCCCCCCCCTCAGTTGCTCAGCGGAAAGTCTGAAGACTTATAACCCTAAAAACAGCACAGACAGCCAACTGTATTGCTTTGTGCTTAACAACAAACACTCTACTCTTTCTACGACAGATTTATAGTATTCGAAACTTAATGTCGTATTTCTTTATATCACAGTAATACTATCTTTTTGCATACTGAAAAATGGCTGGTTTATTTTATTTTATTTTGGGGGAGGGGAGTTATCGTATAATAGAATGGCACAAACATACTAGCATTCTAGAACATGAGTAGTTTTTGTTCGGATACTTCCGCGCATAGATATGCAAGGGCCATCTGAGCTTCTTTCCTAATTTTGAGGTGACATAGGGAAGGTAGCTGGTCAACAGAACACACTGCCCTCTCTTGGGTTTCTCTATTCGAAGAATGAGATTTAATCAGCATTCTTTGACTTCCTTCATGGCGATTTTACGACAACGCGACGTGAACTAGAGACCCTCAGAGTTGCAGGCCTGCACACTACTACTAGGCCACTCCTGGCCCAAAATATTTATTGAAGACACGTATAATGTTGTCCAAAAGTTAAGGAACAAACCATTAGTGCTCAGAACACAATTTGTTCTTCATTTTTGGACGCCAATGTATTTTCTGAGAGCATAAATATAAATGAGAATGGAGTATGCCAATTTAAAGAGGGAATTCGTGGGAATTGATGTTGCCTTTCTTTGTTTAATGTTTAATAATAATATTTATGATGCGCCTCAGTCCTACTACTTTTGGCCCAACCCGTATGATGTTTTAAGGAGGAAATTAAGTAATATATTGTTTTGTTCTATTCGTTTGGAATAAAAGCACACTTTTAAGTATATAAAAAACGTTTTTCCCAAGCATCTAAAATGAAAGTTTTTGTTCTCGCCAAAAGGTTAACTGAAGTTAAAACAGTATTATTATTTTATTATACACATATTATTATGTGTATTGTTATACAGAAAGACATAATAATGAAAAAAAAGGACTCATTTAACATATTTTATATGAAATATTTCTTTCGTAAGAACGACTAAGCTTTAAATAACTTATAGATCTTAAAAGCAAATTGTTGAAACTAAAACTTACTATTTCCTGTGACACCCAGAGAGCTATGAAACAACACTTTAGCATTCTGGGATTTATAACTTGAAGGTAAGCCAAGGGATAAGCAAACGAAGACAAACAAAATATCAAAGTGTTTTAGATATAAAGAAAATGTGTATATTAGTGAATCTCGCACGTTGCCCTTAATATGTGTGTGTGTGTGTGTGTATATATATTCACAGATTAATACATATGTACGCTTTCTTGTCTGACTGTAGTTAAAATGTATTGCACCTTTTAATATATATATATAAGTTAGTATATGATGTGTATGAAGGAAACCATTGTTTTCATTATTAACTGTTTATTCAACGGCAAATGCTCGATAATGTTATGGAACTTTACAAATGCTTCTTAAAAAGTGATTCTTAAATTTCTAAACCGGCTTTACAAAAGAAAAGACATATTTGTTATATACATACCGTGGAAATAGATAAAATGAATACTTTTTGCAGCAAGAGATCGTAAGTGTGGTTTGTTACAAACACGTACATTTCTTTGAATGGCGTGCCGATATCCATTAAGTCGTTTTGCAAGCTAATATCAGCTTCTTTATCTTAGACGATCATCATTCATAGCCCAACTTAAACATCCATAACACATGCGTGTCAGGTAATAGCAGTCAAATCGGAACAAATAGGCTCTGATGGAAGTGAGTCGTGGAAGACATTTAGTATCCCATAACATGTGCGTGTAAGGTAATAGCAGTCAAATCGGAACAAATAGGCTCAGGTGGAAGTGAGTCGTGGAAGACATTTAGTATCCCATAACATGTGCGTGTAAGGT
>NW_013666069.1:14864-26838 GCF_000517525.1 Limulus polyphemus | reverse complement strand
TAAACAAAATATAAGTATGGGGAAACCATAACAAGATGGTCGGCTGGTAACGAAACAAAACAAAATAGAACAACTCCACCTAACTACACCACGATACAACTGTATAACTGTTTTCTTACACATTTATGGGTAGATTTAAAGTATTTTTCCAAAAAGAAAAATATATATACAGTTGCATACAATTATATATACAAAAAATAACATCTGATTATTGTACGTTGTTTCCTGAGTATTGACACATGTAATTCAGTACAAGCCCTTAATCGCTCAGCATAATAAGCCGTCAAGAACAGAGTACGTTTTCATTCCTAAGATAAACAAAATGAAACCTTATATGGTTGGAAGGTTGATTATGCTTCGCACACATCCGAGCCGCCCACACGCACAAATGAACGTTTCTTTTGGTAGAAATGATATCTAAAGGCGATCAACAGATTCGTACTTAACACACGTTTTTGGAGCTTCACCCTGCAAATAATGTGGTCGAATCTGTCCAGATGTTTGTGAAACGTAAAAGGATCACGCACGCTCACAAACAGACATGAAAAATAGCACAATAGTTAGAGATGCACTCTGTTTCTAAGGTCATTCACGACTGTAATCACTTGGTTATTAACCGGAGCAAGTCTTTTCTATTAGAGCCAAAGTCTATCATTCCACGCTGTCATGTTTCATTGTTTAAAAAACAAAAACAAAGTGAAAGGTTTCGAGTTACTCGACTATTTCTACTGAAACGTTTGTTTTATTCCTTTCTATCCGGCTTCTCTGCATGCTGAAGAAGTCACTGCCTTTTGATGTATTGATGCAAGCAGTCACTTAACACGCCACCTTCCGTACTGTTTCCTAGAATGTCTCGTGACAACTGGTGACATGTATATAAAGACCAGCTCGTGAGGCCTTTGTCTGAGGTAGGTGTGTCGAGCGTGTATACCAAATGACATGAGCTGGAACAAGAGCATGAGGTTGTAGATAACACCAGGTCTAAACATTAGTCACGTAATTACGATTAGAATTTGCTTCATCAAGAAAACTGTAAAGATGAATTTTGTGGCTTGAAAAAAAAATTACACTATATGATTTATTTGTAAAGGAAAAAAAATATTATTAAACTCATAATAATAATAACAATATTAGAATAGTTATATTATGGAACTAAAATCAATATTAACTCGATTTAATGCGCTCTTAGCAGTTTTAATTTCAGCTGCTTTAATTACTTCTAAACGTCTCGTAAGTTATCTCGTTTAACACTCTCGAATTACTGAATGAAGTGATAATTCACTTTTAGTGTACGATATACGAACTTTCGATTGGAAAACGTCACAATGTCGTTAATCGGTTTCCTTCTGTATTTTATTTAAGCAGACTTCCGTTTAACATTTTAAAGCAGTATATTAGAAGCTTCCGGTAAGAGTAATCGAAACGCAGTAGTCAGTAACGGCTTGACAAATAATTTATTTCCTGTCATTTTTTTTCCCTTTCGTTAAGGAAGGAAGATTACAGTAAATGTAGCCTAAATTACTCAAGAAAAGCTCCAGTGTTAGCTAAGTTGTATAAAGTTATAACCTAAATTACTTTTTTTTTTTTGTCTTATTAAAATACGCTTAAGATTTAGGACAAAAAATAGTAAAAATGTTATTTTTTATTTCTTCTGTCATTAGAGCTTCGCAAGCCAACAGGAGCATTTAAGTGTTATCTAAAAAATATTCGTCCCTGCTCTTGATGACCACTCAAACAATCCTAAACACAACAAATCCTATAATGTCGAGGAAAAAAAAGGATGATAAGATAATGACTTCATTTGGAAATATCGAATTTTAGCCGTCTATATTCCATTAAAAGCAAATGACACAGATAACAATCCATTAGCCAATTCTTCCTATTCAAAGATTATTGTACAAAGACCTTTTTTTGTGAATAGAACGCTTGCCGAAACCATTCCTACGGCACGAATGAATGAGAAAAAAAGAAATCTTTTTCGTAATTCTTTATTTAAGAAGTGCATAAACCTCGCAACTTTCTAAGGGTTGTTTTATTACGGATATCTATAGCCAGTTTCCTTAAAAAAAAAGACAAAAAAAAACTTAATGAAAGCAGACCAAACCTACTGTACTGAGTTTTATTTTCGTATGTACCTGTTGGGCCCTTGAAAGACCTTATTGTACTTTCTGTCACGTATAACAGGCTAATAATGTTTTTCTAATGTATTTTCTGCCTTAGGGAAAGCAGTGAAGCATTAATTTATAAGCAAATAACATTAAGACTTCTTTCATGGCAGAAAAGAATACTGATTTTTCTTTATTTTTGGCGCAAATATACATGAGCATAGCTTTTCATTAAATACAGACAGTCTCTAGCGTATATCATTGGAACACGAGTCTTTCAAATGATATCTTCCAGCTGTTACCATTATCACACGGAAATGAATGTTACTATACAGCTTTAATATTATTATTATTATTGACTCTTGCCGCTAAGACTGGAAAATAAGTTACTTTTGCAATGGTATGTTGTTTCCTAGAAATGTAATTAAGTAACCACATGTAAATAAGTTGAGAAGATATAAGTAAAATACCGAAGCATGGATTACATAGAGCTGGTCAGGGTATGAGTTATTACCTAATGTGTTAAACCTTATCTAACAATTACCCTATACAGACAGCAATATTATGTTGTTTTTTTGTTGACATATTATAATAACTCTTCACGACCTTCCCCTGGAACTGTTATTTGAGTTGTACTACCCGAGTTACAGCCACATATACTGAAACGTTTGTTCAGCAACAAAAACATTTTGAAAGTATTAGAAACTTTCATTGTTCACAACATGGAAGAGCCATGGAAACAACATAAATTATGGGAACAGTGTTCAAGGCCGGGCTATTTTGTATAGGAGTTAAGAATTCGAGGTTGTTATGAATTGTTTTTTCCTCTGAAAGAATTGAATGTAGCAGCATTTAGTCACGCATCATTATCATTACCGATAAATTCTACTGTTCCACGCTTTATCAAAGGACATGAAATAAGTATTCTACACGTTTCTTTCCATCCGTGAGAGTCCATGACGCTTACGTATAAACACTGATAAAGATACCTTAAGAGTGCAAGAAAGAAATAACATTTGAAAAGCACTTTACAACGCTTGGGTGCGATGATAAAAGGTAATTATGTGAGGTATATATATCAGGATTAATGTTTGTTTGTCTTATGAGAAGATTAATCCATAGACACAATAATATATACACGCATTTAAAGACAATGGATGTAAGCTCATTTTAACATGCAAAAGTGTTTCAATTTGTAGATTGTTATAGAAGTCAATACTATATACAGCTTAACATATTGAGAATAGAATAAAAGTCCATAGAGGGATATATAAAACATAAATCGTGTGATTAACGCTTGTATATTTTAGAATGTTCGCACAGAGCAACTTAAGGGCTTCTCAGCCTCTAATTTTGAGCTGATCAATCTGTGGGCTACTATTGTCTGACCCAAAAGCGGGATTGGACCTTCACTCTTATTGCACACCTATGACCCCAAAGTGCGTGGCAAGTTTTTTGGACAAAGAGGCGCGAACCATGAATCCTCTGATTCACAGTCCAGGCAAGCTAGCCACTAAGCTACGCTCGGTTCCTTAATTAGCACACAAAATAACATGGATATATATATACGTAGAGAAGAGCATTAATATTGATAATTACTTAGAAATTTACATACAAAATCACAAATCAGGTGATTTACGTAAAGAAGAACGTTAATTAAATAAATGCAGGGAGGAAAATCAGTCGCTACAGTACGTAGAAATCTAAGTATAGAACATTCTAAAGCATAGGTGGAAGAAGAATAGTATTAAGGTCTGAAACGTCATTTAGCTCGAAAAAATCTTAATCTAGTGAATTAAAAACGATAATAATGGGAAAAAATATTTGTTCAGGTTTAAGGCAGTACAGAGTTGAGTACGTTATATGCAAATCAGCGAGTCATACGACAACTACAGCCGGCATAAGGTTGCGGTGGAACACCATGTATCAGAACTACATTTTGAAGTTGTACGGCGTTACGCGGTAGTGTGATGCTACCGAAAACGATCACTTTGGGAAAGATATGTAACATCCCTTTTCGACGCAAGATATTATCTGTACAATAAGACCATAAATGTGTTAAAATCAAGTGTTTATAATTTTTAAGACGGCGATATCCCTTTAATTAATGACATTGGAAACAAAGGAATATGGATCAACTATGGAAACTACGACCATCCAGCAAGAGACGTACAACAAGTCGTACCTTAATCGTGGTAAGTAAAGTGCGGCGTCTTGTAGCAGGTGAGAATCTGAGGCAACAGTCTGCAATATAACAAAGAAGTATCTCTATGTAGAAATGAGACCAACAAGGTACGAGTTTATCAAATTTAAACTTCCAGTCATACCTCCTGTTCAACCGTTACCTACCACAAGCAGCTGGAGAACGAAACGGGTATTCATACTATTCCATATGAAGACAAAGTAGTGAAATCGCCGGAGTCTGCACATATAGATTTTGTGATTGGACTGTTGAAACTGGCGCTAGAAACCTCCATTTTCTACACTAGATGGACTATGGAAAGCAAGCAGGGAGGAGTGATGTACTTTGGGAATGGGAAGATGGAGCTTTTTGCAATGGACACCATGCTGCAAGATGATTATCAGTATGCACGGCCATCAGATAGAGCATGATCGGACATGGCGAAATGAACTGTAAGACAGTGAGGATCCAAAATCGTTTTAATACAACTTACTCAACTCCTGTATTGCATGAAAGCAGATAATGTTATCTCACGATATGAGTCTGAACGATTATTTAAGCACTTTAACGTAATAAGATGATCATTTTTTTTTCAATTAATTAGAGAAAAGTGAAGGAAACAACAATAACAAAGGAATTATAAGCTTCTTTCGAGTTTTATTCAAACAAACCAAAGCACTGAAGAACACTTACCTTTCAATAACAACTCACAGGATGTATGTTAGATAGGGGGTGCTAATAATGTAAAATAATATTTATTTATTAAAAATGAGACAAAGTTGTGTCAGTTATAAGTTGCTCCATGGCTTGTATGATAAACCTCAGTCTCAAACGATGAGTTTTGAACGAACACTAGTAGTTTACATTATCAGTTCACCTTGTCAGTTTAATATGAAACATTAATGACGAAAGGCAGAGTTCGTAAAAATGTTACGTTTTTGTATTACGAGCACTGATAGATTATTTCAGATTCATGCAATGCTTTATAGCTATATTTATAAAACAATGAAGTGCTAATTATCTACTTAGTTTGTACAGTCGTTTCCTCATTTATTTCTAGGTAAATATTTCATTTCCTAATCTTACATGATCAGCAGGACAATAGGCTGTATTTCAGAAGACGCACAGTCCTGCGATACAAAAATGTAAACATTCTGTTTATGATAACCAAAATACGAAAAAATCAATATCATGAGCAAACTTTCTAGGTAAATATTTCATTTCCTAATCTTACATGATCAGCAGGACAATAGGCTGTATTTCAGAAGACGCACAGTCCTGCGATACAAAAATGTAAACATTCTGTTTACGAGAACAAAATACGAAAAAATCAATTTCATGAGCGAACTTGCGTTTCCTTTTCTCACATTATATTATACTAGAGGATCTCAATCGTTGCTTATTAGGATGTGTACGTAGAGGTCGTAACAAGCCTGCGTTTAACAAGGGCTATATTTTTCTCGTAAAATACCTATAATAAGAGACCGGTAATTGTCTTGTATACAGATTATACTGCACTCTAATTCATGGGTTATCGTGGAGAGTAAAAGTCAATAAAATGGTAATTCATTTTAACGATGTATTTATAGAGCTCAAAACACAATTGTCGCCATTATTTCAATGTCGAAGGGGTTTACTTTTAAGTCGAAAACAAAAACAGAAGCTATGTCAGATCGGTTATTTCAACCATCATCTTTGATACAGCACCCTGAAGCAAGTAAATCAACTAATGATACTCTCAAGACATGCTATTGTTTAGGTTTATGCAAACACGTGTTCCAAAAAAAGCGATAAGGATAGAACGACATTTTTTATTAATATTTGATTATTGTTATAAAACCATTTTGAGGAACTATAAAAATTTGTTATTGTAGTTAGAATCGACCATTATTTATAAATGCGGGAACTTTCCAAATAATATATTCAAATTGCCGGGAAAAAAACTATGCGGATTCTTAGAAATTCAAATTACGAAACGTAGTAACAACCATAACGTATGATAAACGTAGTTATTATGGTGGATTATCATAATGAATATTCACGTTTGTTCTCTTCTCTTGTTTACATTCACTTTATTAGCTAGGATAAAACTAGAGAAATCGTTTTTGTTGTTGTTGTTTTCAACTGAGCGAAATTAAGAGGTTAAAAAAATCAGTTTCCAGTTAATTACGACATAAATTTCAATTTAGACACGCTGAAAAGTTGATACTTTATAATGTTTCGACGAGTCTTTAACTGTGTAAAATTAACCTTAATTAGAACACCAGGAGGCCTGTTAGACGCCAACGCATTTGTCATTATGTATTTCCTGATTTCACTAACTGTAAAAAAAAAAAGTATATTTAAAGTTAATTGTTGTATATTATCCCTTCATATCTATTACACGCAAGAACTATATTTATGCGTAGCAGGGTCTAACATGGTAATATACACTACTCCAGAAAATCTGAACACATGATATTGCGTAACAATTAATTTTAACACTATAATACTACGCTTTAGTGAACCCTAACGTCGTGGTTCTGTAATATAGTGAACTTCAGCATTATGGCATTGCAATAAAGCAATATGATGTTGCAGCATAGTGATATCTCAACAACATGATGTTGCAACATAGCGATATCCCAGCAACATGATGTTGCAATGCTGGAGAAACCGCATTAGAATATTTCAACGTAGTGAATCCAATATCATGATATTAAAATACAATTAACGCTCACATCACGATATTGCAACACAGCCAACCCAATATTATAATATTGCAAAGAAATGAATCCCTAATACCAGAATACTATAATACAGTTCCCCCCAAAACCAGGATACCACAGTACAGTGAACCTCAACATTATGATATTGCGAAACAGTGAACCTCGGCGTTATGGTTGTTTTTAATAGTAGCGGATTTCAAAACTACAATTTTGCGAAACATTGGACCCAACCAAACACGATAAATGTGATGTAATGAACTTAAAGTGAATTGTAAGATTATGTTTTCACAGCAAAGTGAACTTTAACGTTCTAATAATAATATCCTGATCTCTCAATACAACAGACCTCGACATATGTATTCTAATAAAGTTAACTTTAACATCAAGATCTTGTAAAATAACTACTACCTTCTTTTCACAATAGAGTTGTCCCGAAGCTGGACCCCAAATAATATCATACAGCTATACACACAGAATATCGCACCATGATATTGCAAGGTAATGTTCGGGCATCATGATATTGCAATACATTAAGCACAACTATCAGGATATTACAATACAGGAGATCCTAATATCATAGTACTTCACGAAGTAAACTCCAGCTTCATGATAATGCAACATATTAAACACAAGTGTCAGGATGTTACAATATAAAATATCCTAACATTGCGATATTTTAAGACAGTAAAATCCAGCTTCATGATACTGGAACACATAAACACAAGTGTCAGGATATTACAATACAATAGATCCTAACATCGTGATATTTTAAACAGTAAAGTCCAGCTTCATGATACTGGAACACATAAATACACATTTCAGATATTACACTACAATAGATCTTAAAATCGTGATATTTTAAGACAATAAAGTCCAGCTTCATAATACTGGAACATAAATACAAATGTCAGATACTACAATACAATAGATCTCAACATTGTGGTGTTTTAAGAGAATAAAGTCCAGGTTCATGATACTGGAACACATAAATACAAATGTTAGGATATTACAATACAATGAATCCTAACATTGTGATGTTTTAAGACAGCAAAGTCCAGCTTCATGATACTGCAACATATAAATACAAATTTCAGATATTACACTGCAATAGATCTCAACATCGTGATATTTTAAGACAATAAAGTCCAGCTTCTTAATACTGGAACATAAATACAAATGTCAGATACTACAATACAATAGATCTCAACATTGTGATGTTTTAAGACAGTAAAGTCCAGCTTCATGATACTGCAACACATTAAACCCAAATATCAGGATACTGCAGTAAACTTCATCACCACATTTTCAAATACTGAGATAATATAGCTTAGATATACTTAAACATATATGCAACATGGATGATTTCGCAGTTCAAATCCAAGTTTGTTCTCTGTGATTTTTGAGCCAAATGCAGGTGAGTTTAAATAGTGTTTATGTTATCTAGAGGACATGTTATATCTAATTTCTTCTGTAAATATTATTTAAAACATTGGATCCACTGGGTTTGAAGTGAGTACGATAGTTTTTAGAAAGTCAGTCCAGTTTTATAAGTGGAAACGTTTTTTTAGAGATTTTTTTGTGTGCATTCATACACATTCATCACTCACTCCAAACCTACAGTTAATATACATGATTGAGATACAACATTTAAGTTACCTTCTTCTTTTATACGTGTACTTTGCAAAATGAATTCCTTATTCGAACGCTGTATTTAATTTAGAGAGAGATTAGTACACTAATATGCAACGGTAAGTGTGTTTGTATTAACATTGCCCTTAACGATATCTAATTAACGGTCGATTGACCGATAGGAAACAAGAGAGCAAAAGCTAGCTTACCTTCTGAATCAATTGTTATGTGTTGTTAAAAGATAGTCATGAGCTAAACATTTGTAGACCAGTGTTTATTTTTTTCTAGTCTATACTCATGCTCTTCACTTTCTGATGTTGAAGCAGTAACACTTGTTACCAACTGTTTGTCTAGCGGTTAGAAAGAAACAGTAAACATTTCGCACTAAGTCGTTTAAAACCAGTGCAAAAGAAAAGAAACGCCGTTCTTGAAAGTACGTCAGTAGAGTAAGAACACGCTGATTCACTTCACTTGCTCAAAGATATAAACGCATGCACCTACAAAATGATCAGTATTTGGTCATGTTCATATCCAACATGCGTTGAGTTCTCTATATATCGAGTCAGTGAACAAGTCAACACCTTAATTTCTTCAGCTCAATGTAGATAGCGAGTAGTACTACTTCCAGAAGATCGAACATACTTCTCGATGTCTTAGCACTCGCTTTTTCTTAGCTAACTGTCTGAGAAAGCGCACCCTGTCGCCCGATAGAGACATCACCTCACGCTCATGACAAAACGAGGCACCAGTACTCGAGATTTTCGCTTCTCAACAGCTTAAGCTCGGCCAATGTTCAACAAGGAGGAGGGATTGAGATGACGTCATCATGACACAATATCATACTTTGAATACTTAATTCAACAGTAATGCAGACTTTCCGCTACATTAGGAGGAACAGCCCCTTTTTCGAGAAACTTAATTACATGTTCATATACAAACCGTAGAAACCCCAGCGAAGCGGTTAGACAAAGTAGTACCGCCTACTGATTTCTTATTTCCAAGCACGTTCATGGTTATATGTGTAATAGCTTCAACAACCTTATATTACATTACTGTTTATGTATAAGACCGCAAATTCTTTTGTTGTTCTTCCGTCAAGAGGTCTAGACTATAGACTCGATAAAGCCAACAGGTCACAACCATTGTGCGTAAGGTACGATGAAAGGTGTCACAACCAACACCCTTAATGAACGCATTTACTAATCAGATGCAGTTATTTGTTTTAAAAACAAAGCACACATATTAAACACTTTATTATTATCAAAAATAATTCAGCTCTTTCACTCGTTAGAAAAAAGTTATTCTAATAATAAAAAAACAAAAAACACTTTCATATAGAAACGTCTCCGTGTATTCTCGGAACCTGTGATTTTTGTACAATAGCTTACAAATACAAAAGAAAGAACCTAAGGTCAAGTGAAGTGTAAGAATTCGTTCAGGTCACCTTGGCTAAAATAATGTTTGAATTTCAATTACTGATAGAGCAACGAACGAGCGTTTGAATATATTGACAAAACGAAAGTGGTTTCATTTCTTAAATCTCAATTAATTTTGTTGTACATTTGGTTTCAGTTTGGGTTCATGAATGTTTATTGTTACTGTTCTTTATTTGAACAAAGTTTTCCTTCATCTACAACTGTATATATGTACGCTGAATTATTAACTTTCAGCGAGGTGGTCAAAACCCTTTTCGGAACCATACAGTGCCCCCTACAGTTGTTTTGCCCAACAAATGTTATCCCTTTGACCTCCTTCCTGCATATTAATTTTAATTGACTTTTATTTGATGTTTTACTTTCTAACCATCCTTTACATCAGTACTGACATTTTTAACAAACATGCACATTATTTTTAACCGCTGTGACTGCTACTAACTGAAATTTTAATGTATTTTTCTTTCTATTCTACACGTTAATCTTCACTCTTTTGACTATCTTGAACAATATCTTCCACTGCTTTTAAATTTTTCCTGCCTTGATTATTAGTTTTTTCATATTTGTGAGTATCTTACACATCAACTGTCACATTGTTTACTCGTTCTGCACATTAATTTGACTAATTCACGTATTCGTTTTACCTCCTATTGAGAGTTTTTGATATCATTTTCACATTTCTAGCTATTCAGAATTTTATTTTGAATTCTAACTCCCCTACCCATTTATTTGATCCCATTTCAATTTCTTGGGCACATGTATCTTGCACATCAATGTCATATTCTTTATTGTCTTGAACATTAGTTTCATATTTCATTTTAAATAATTGAAAATTTCTCCTTCTGTACCTTACGTTACACAGTTGTGAGTATCTTGCACATTAATCCTACACATTACTTTTTTTAGCCACGGCATAGCGGCTCATGGAATGGCTCCGAGTTTTTCAAGTACAAACCTTTAGCTCATAGCTCCGTTACCTCTTGAGCAATTTGAGATCTAGTTACAATTTTGGACTCAGGAGGCTAAAACCCTTTCGACTGATGTATTTGACCACGCCCAAGGTCTCATAGATTAATATATTCTAATCCTTTCTAAAAGAATTATTAGTGTCGCGGCTATTGAAGATCCCCTCTTGTTTCTTTTTTACTCCGCGACACCTTGGTATCTACATTTGTTGTGATTCTCTTGTATGTAATTTTATTTTACTTTTTTTATTGCAATTGTCATTGGTTTAGGCTTATTCTGTAGATTAGTCTGTTTCTTATTGTCTCGCATATTAGTTTTATTCTTTAGTTTTCCCACGCACTTTTTATTGTCTTTTTATTGCATTTTTCTACTTTAGTTCTCATCTTTTCACCTTTTCGATTGGACTGGTTTTCACATTCGATTTTACTTTTTTTATTGTCTTTTACATTAGTTTAACTTTTTTTCTTAAGTTGCTGCACATCAATTTTCTTTTTCTTTTTTTTTATAAGTTTGTTGCACAATTCTTAAATTTTGGGGGTACCCTTTACATTACTTTTCACACTTTCAAATGTCTTGCACACCAAGCTTCACAGTTTTCACTATTTAGTGCTTGGATATTCTCATTTATTAATAGTTTTCCTGCAGAAAATTTTGATCTTCTTGACTTTCCTGCACATCAGATTTAAAGTTTATGACTGTCCTGTTTGAGTTTGTGACTGCTTATGTTTTATCGACAATCTTTCAAACACGTATCTAGAACTCGTTTTGTGTCTTGCTTTTTCTTTTTTTAGAGGTAAGCTAATCTGAAGATAAAGTTTAATTGCATCGTAAAGATTGGTTTCATTGTTTCCATGCTTTGTTTTGTCATGTAATAATAATAAACATAAAGGATTGAGAGAAAAAGTTAATCGCTCTTGAATAAATGACCTGTTAGTTGTAATAAGCAACTTG
>NW_013666069.1:0-14484 GCF_000517525.1 Limulus polyphemus | reverse complement strand
TACTCAGTTCAATTACACATACATTCAATTACTCATTACCTCCGCGTCGCTTCGTGGCCGGTCTTATATATACACAAGACTCCACTATATCTAGAAGGATCACGAGATTTAAGGAAAGGACGTGAATGTTCGAGAACGACGTGGCGTAATACTAGTCACGTGACCTCGATGTCGTAACAATACTGATAGTAGAGCAAGTCTAATAATTTGTTGTGTGTGTTTCATACTTTTAAATTATCAGTCTGAAATAGCAAACGAAGGTTGTATGTTACGTTAAAATGTTTTGCTATTTAATGTCCAGAAGACACACTGTTTAAATCAATTTATATATATATATATATATATCAACTTTGATTTTCTAATCTAGGGACTCATCTTATCGACCAAAAGACATTTAATTAAGAGTACCTTGAATTCTTCTTGGTCACTTTTAATAGAAATTGAAGAAAACCATATTGTTTAGACTAGGTGCAAACATTTTTTTAAAAACTTCTACACAATATCAGTTTTTAAAACTATATATACATGTAAATGGATGATGTTTTACAAAGACGTAAGTTTTTACTGTAATTTTTAGCTTGTTTAGATTCGTCATCATAATGTTGTTTAATTTCTTTAAAGTTTTAATAGTAATGAATGCTTAAAAACATTTATAAGAATCTATCATGGTTTTGACAAGCTGCTATAAAAAAAATTCACAGACTTGAAAGAGTCGTATAAAAAAATGTTAGGAGTGTACTTTCAGTTCCGTGTCGTGCGTAGAGATAGAACACATGGTCAACAAAATATAAGCATAAAAAAACTCGACTTAAGTCAGTATAAAAGTGATCCAAGATTTTTATAAAACTCAAAGTCAGTATAAAAGTGATCCAAAATGTTTATAAAACTGAAATTAGATAAACATTATATCAATATAAAAAAAACGGGAACTAAAGTAAAGCAAAATAAACAAGCAAATGAGGAAAAAGCTTAACCCTTGTTAAACCCATGTAGTCTCAACACATTTTTTATTTTTATTTTTTTGCAAGGGAATACTGCGCTTGAAAGCAAAACAAAACTTAATGTTATATTCCCTCATGTTAATAGAAACCTTTTGGCTTTAAGTTCTGTTGGCCTCGAGTCGAAGTTGAGAAAGAATGTGACGTACAAAAAATTATTATTTATATACACATGGGAGCGCGTCTGTGTGAATGTAAATGTGCGTGTATACATCGTATAACAGAACATTTTCTATACTACAACAATAAAAATGTATATCAAAGACGATGACGTTTTGAAAAAAGTAGCAATTTAAAAGTTTATCTTAGAACAAAGGACAAAGTACTGAAGAAGAAACTAAAGAATAGAAACCTGTTATTAATCGCTCAACATGAATCATTATTTGTTAAGCTTGTTTAACATCCACGTGAAAAATAATAACGTAAATACAGTCAGAGTTGGCTAAATCGATCTAATCATTGAATATGTTTTATTTATTTGTGTTTGTATATAAAGATATGATCGTGAATTGCCCTAAACTATCCTATAATTATATCGTATATTTCATCATGTCACATGATGTTTTTGGCCATTATTTAAGAAGCAATGATAATTTTATAACAAAAAATTGGTTACTGGTATTCAGACGGCACTGGTGGAAATGCTCAAAGTCAAAATTCTTTAAAAAAAAACAACAACGATTTATGAAACCACAAATTATTCAGTATTTTATTGTGTTTTTGAGACTAGGAAAAGTCTTGTTTTTGTGAGTATTGTGTATAATAAATCGTTGTTTTTTTTTTATTTTGACGCTAAAAATTGGTTAATTAAATCGTAAGACAACGGATATGAAAAATTGAGGAGATTTCCTACCAGCTAGTTTCTAATATTACTTTATGTATGTCAGTTTAGCAAATAAGTGACTCATACTTTTATAACCTTTATTACCCATTTCCTGAAATGCACACAAAATTTATTAAATATGACAAATGATTTAAGTTTGTAAAGCCGTTAAATTTACTGTAAATGTTACTAAAAACCAACGTTACTGGGCTGAGACTGATCCTCTCTAAGGCTGTTGTATACATACGTTTAGTACAGTTTGTTTGAAGTTAATCCCAAAGCTACACAAAGTGCCATCTGTGCTATGCCCACCACGGGTATCGAAACCCGGTTTCTAGCGTTGTAAATCCGCAGACATACCGCTATGCCACTTGGGGGGGGGGGGGGGTAGTACAGTTCGATACTTTAAATAATGTACGATTTTCTTATATACATTTGTACAGTGTTCGATTTCTTCCCTTATAAAATTGTATTTTTTTAATCTGTACAGATTTGATTCATCATTGTATTTATATTACACACACACACACACAGGTGGCATGACAAAACAATGTTTGTGTAAACTACAAACAGTGCTTCAGTATGTATGAAATGTGAAACATTTTCACTTTGTTCTGATAACTCTATTAGAAATCTGTTATAATGATACTCTGTTTTGTCTGTCCTGAAAATAAACGCGCACCTTACTAACTAAATGCCAAGCGCGCGCACTTCATTTCAATGGATGTAAACAAAAGGCAGATGTTAATATACTTTAGCTGACATTTTGTACAACAACAATAACATGTTAAAAGCATATAAACGTTTTAAAAATATTTAACGTTAGGCCATACAATGACATTATAAGTTTATTTACTGATATTATTAAGTACGGTAACGTTTAGTCCTAACTAAACTAAAGCAAAAAACGTACACAAGTTACAGTGTTAATTTGTTTCTTTATCAAATATAGGTCTTACTTAATAAATATTTAACTAATATTAGACCGGAAAGGCAAGTGGACTTATAGATTTTTGTGTCTGCGATTAGAATTCTTATGTATTATTCTTGAAACCCTGTATTTAAATAAATACTGTTGCACTAAAGTTACTAGATTGACCGCATATGTTTTGCGAGTCTCTGTTAGTAAATAAATAAATAACAATATATGTCGCTAAGCTTATTCATGTGGATACCAATAAGGCAATAACATCGACGACCTAGATCTACGAGAAAAAGCTTGGTGAGGTACAAAGGGTCAGTGTGTTTACTTTGCTAGAACGTAACTGACGGTTGGATGATTTACCAGGATTTGGCTTATATGACAGTGGATTAGTCTGTTTGTTTGTGACCCCACTTTCATCAACCGTAGTTGAATTGCAGGCGAAAGGTAACCAAATCGAAATCTTTCAAAGCGTAAAGAGTAAACCACTGTGGAGGTACAGGTGCGAGCTGGAAGGACGACTAAACAGGTTCTTACATCCGACACCAATGCGGGTTGCACGGGCCCCTCACCAAAGAAGATGATAAAAATGTTGCTAGCAGTGAGTTAATCGGAGAGTAGCGGCGACTGGGCTGCGTGCTTGCCGCGGGGCTCGGCAACAGGATAGGCAAGGAATAGCTCTGATGAAAGCGTCCAGGACCGCCATTGTGAATGTGCATAAACGAAAACGCGAAGCCATACACGATCGCCTACAGGCAAAGTTCTAATTGACCTGTTCAGTATAAATGCACGCCTGCATGACAGGCTCTCCACAGCACAGGGCTAGATGGTTCTAATCACTCACGCTCCGACGAATCGGCTTTCCATTGAAATATGATGGAAAATTCTCGGTCAGTGCATAGTCAGAATTCTGTTTGGCTCTCCAGAGTATATAAGCCGTGAGACTAGATAAATCGCTTTATGTCAGAAAGGAACACGATCCATACAAGGGGGGATTCATTAATTACTTGTAAGGCTTATCATGAGCTGCTGACTAAGTAATAATCGGATTCGATAGAGGAAAGATCTGTAAAGTTAACGAGTAAATTCAATATTCATGGAATGAACAAACAGAATATCTGAAAAATCTTTGCAAGCAGTTGATATTAAAAGAAGTATGTGTTAAATGTGTTGGATTTCTAAGAAGCATTTAGACTTTCAGACACGATCTTTTGTTGTTCCAATTTCTTGAATACGCATCACAACTAACGTTTTATTTTTTCTCAGTTTTACATTCGACTTTTGGCGTCGTTTGCCTGTCTATGTTCGTTTTCACATTTTAAAGTTAATCCATGAAAATAGCACAAGGAACGCCTGGAAACTAAACCAAAATTTTTAATTGACTAACATAGAAGAATGGGAAGAAAACTACTCTCAATCAGGTATGATTGTACCATGATTGTTAGGTCTAAGAAGTCACATGACTTATCCAGTTTAGGCGTTTTACATTGCTGTAATAATGTATATTATAAGAATGATTTGCATATTTTAATCCAATGGTATTTCGTTGCATTCAAAAGTTACATATTTATTGCCTATATATTTGCTCACAATGGATGTTCGAGATATGACAGTGCATTACCACCAAAGATATTCTTATGGCTAGAGCACTGTGCCACAGCCCTTTCTGTGGAGAGATAGTTGTATAGCAAAATAGCATAGAGATGTAAAGCCCTGGGCACACTAAATTCAAAGACGACCATCTGTAGCACGATGAATTGTATCGGCAAGGAAATATCACCACACCAATATTAAGATGTAAAACCATTCCACCATATGCAGGTCTGCTGATACCACTACCAAAGCTTGTAAATTGGTCGTCTTTGAACTCCTTACCACAGTATTCAATTTGAATGGACTGTGCACAAGATAATTCAGAAAGACATCTTACCCTTGTAAAGTAATGTTAAGCTGCTGCCTTGGGACACTTACGGGGGAAACACAACTTATCAGAAAACTTTAGAAAGCATTCTTTACAGGTAATGGAGCGCTATTTGTGCATGAACGACTGTAACAAAAAACAGGTGACTTGCAACTGCCTACGAGGTAATAATCGCTTTTGTAACATGCATGTGTTATTGCTATAACCCTTTCATAGCATAAAAATTAACATAAATTCGAGTATATTCACAGGTAGGGACTGAGTGTTCAAACCTGAGTGTTCAAAAGTTGGGAATGATAGGAGTTTCATGCCTAAGTATCAGATGTAGCTTCATAAGTTTTGCCTGACAAACACATGTAGATTGCGATGAAAGTTGGTCGGTATTTAAGCATTTAGTCTTCATACCAGCATTCATTAAACACTGCTAATCCTATGTCAAAAATGATTAATGGACTTTCTAATCCTTTGTCTTAGTATACACTTGGTGCAATTGGCCATCTTGGTGAGAAGTTTACGTATGCTAATTGGTTAATCCATTAACAAGTGTACTGTAACATTTATGTAAGAAGTGACTGTAAAACACGAATAGATGAACGAGAGAAAGCAGAGATGCAGAGAGACCAGAAACCTATACTCATGTATTTTCAATATATGTTGCAAATAAACTGTACTTTTTTTTTGGCCAAATTCTCTCTAAAAAGTTGCAAGAGTTTCTGAATATTAAAATATGTTCAATGCATACAGTGATTCACCAGCTCATGAGCAAGTTTTACCAAGTGGTCATTAAAAGGTTATTCCTTTTATGCAAGAAAGTCTACTTTTATATAAGTCCATAACAATTATGAGCCATCTGGACTCCCTATGGTAGAATAGACAACCTCTATAGGCCTCTTATGTAGTCACTAATCAGCACAGCCAAATCCTATTATTGGTTGGAGTCACCAGTGGATAGAAGAAATCCTTACAGAATGAAGTCTACTGTGAGGAGTTAACCTACAATCAAGTGGAGTAGAATGCATATCTGTGAAAGACTGGTGGCCAGTTGGCACAGCCATGGATCTTCTAGTCTGGGAAATTGGACTGCCAAAACTGTCAGACATCATCAGATGATGTATATACAATTCAGAGATTTCTCCTGATCAAGTGCTATGCATTCATTCAAGTACTAGAGCCTCCAGTTACTGAGATGAACTGGTGACTTCAATATCACTTGCACTTCAGCCATTTCCTAGTTGAGTAGCCGAATGCAGGAATTTGTACTTTGTCAAATGTTGATGATGTAAAATGAATTAGACTTCCAACTTTTAGGAGTACTGTTATAGAAGAATTGGACCATTTCTTGAAATGTTCCAGGCAGGATCCTATTTGGTATAACTGGACTCGGAAACAGGTAATGCAATGTTTGGTGATTAGTCCAAAAGACCCAGCACCCAGTAATGTAGAGAAGCCACTGAGTTATAGAGACGCCATTGTATCTGAGGTACACTAAAGGTGTAACTCAATGGAGAATTGAGCTACCTAAAGTTCAAAGTTTAAAAATGACAAGTCCACAGGTACTTTGTTGGTTATGAAAATGATCTGCAATGCCCACATATGAAGTCATGTCGTAATTTAGAATTTGGAAATTGTGCAGAATTCATAAAGAAGCACATTGATGGTCTCGAAAGTAAACCAGTGTTGCATCAATTGGATGTCAGAAATATCTCAATATTATCAGAATCCATTTTTATATCCTAACATTCAATTGAAGAGATAGCAGGTTTTTTCTGGCCAATGTCTGGCAACAGCAAGAGAATCAATTTCAAGCACTGACTGTTACAACTCTTGTCAGTTTGAATTAAAGGAGCATGGTTTGGTTCTGGCATGGCAAACAGTTTTGTTTATGTCTGAGTGTGCTATGGCTAGCCCAATTCAGCCTAAATTGGGCATAACTTGGTATAATACTATGAATATGTCTGAACACAAAGTTGAGTTTTTAGGAGATGCTGATGTTGGACCATGGAGTGTAACAAGCTTTCTGAGTGAAGCTATAACTTTTTCAGTCAATATTGACTTCTTATTGGCTAATCGACAAACGCTTCAGATGAAGAGAGAAATGCAACTCCATCTTGTTCTTTGAAGTCCCTCTTGTAGAATAAAACTCATTGTCTCATAATTTAGTTCAACCAGTAGAATCTTAAGGATGGATCTGTTTCGGAAGTTATCAAGTAGCATAAATTGTGTAAATGGATTAGTAGAGGGCGGTGCTACGTTTGCTTGGACAGATATCTCTCTGACTGCCATCTCTAGGCCAGAATTCATTTACAATTATGTAAAAATGTATATTCGAAACAGTTAGAATAGTAGTCATTATAATGAGTGAGGCAGAAGAGTAATATTGGCTATTTGGTTTAAGTACTGTTTATTTGGCTGCACCATGACTAAAGCAAACACATAACTATGAGAGCATAGGAAATCATTGATTGAGGATTGTATAAGTAATATTAAAATAAAACAGTGATAGGAACTAAATAGATTGCTAATGAACTTTGGTGATGAACTAGTAGGTTTCATTGACTGAATAGGTTAAACAACAGTCTTTTTAACTATAGGCACAGGTGATATATATCTCATGAAACAATCACCATGTAGACTTCCTTAGAGTAACAGTGATGTTACATTTCTGAATGAGAGTAGATGTTGAGAAAGAAAGAGTGCTTGATCATCTTTCGCAGTGATTGTAGAGAATAAGGAGAGGACATCACAGTCCTTATAGATTTTACATTGACGAACACAGAAGAGCATGACGATACTTTTCTATTGTCATGAAACAATGAATGTTTTTGGTTCCACACATTATACCTGGTATCCAACTATTGGCAAGTCAAAGTAGACAGTAAAAGCAAAAATAAAATATTTTAGCAATTGATATGGATTGGTTGAATTTTATGTCATGCAATGTGGTCTGTTTAATACATGTGTTACCTGTAAAATGCGGATAGAGGTCTTACACTCGAAATGCTACAATGGTAGAAAAGACTCATCTATATGAATGGCAAATTTCAATCTTCTGCCGAGAACCAAAGAATGGTCTCACTGGATAAGGAAAGCAGGCTTGAAATTAAATCCAGGTTCCCACCGATCCTGTAAAGATTACAGTGATTAAGAACTGGTCTGAGACTAAAATAAAATTCTGCAGCTTTAGATTTTGTATAATGTTATTACTGTTTCATGAAAACACCATTGTTGCCTGTAGGATCAAAGCGGTATTGTAACAAATTCAGGAAGATGTGCATAATGTTATCACAGCAGTTGCTTAATGTTTAGATCCTGGACATTCGACAGATGTAAAAGCCATAAACCCTTTGCAGCAATGATTACACAGGCCTGCGATAGTTTATTGTTCTACAGTAATTCCTGTACGCTGAATCCGAAAATGATATCTATTTTTCTCCATCACATACAGATTTTTCAAAACAAAAGGTCATAACACAATACATAAAAGAAAGATCACAACACGTAGTTTGAAACCTAACTTTCACACACATTCACACAAATAAGGAAGAATGAGGATGCATATTCGTTTGACATCAATGTTCTACTCTTTTCTTCAGTTTGTTTGTATCTTTTTTTAACAAACATACTAAGAAAAAAAAATTAATTATGGTAAACTAAATAATTAATTCTTCACGATTTGTGAAAAATCCTTACACGATACAACAAATTTAACATTATTTTCGAAATTTGCGTAGCTGAATTATGGAAAATCTGTTATTAAAACCAAAACAACTTTTATGAAGTTTAAATTCGCATGCCTGTGTAATTAACTACATAGCCAGTGAGTATTTCACAAATAAAGACATCAGAATATTCAGGAGAAGCAACTGTAAGATCCACATCTTGCAAGACCTTTTGAAATAAGTGTATGCAGCTTAGGTGGACAAAATCTAAGGTAGTTGTATGAGCAACTGTAATTGCAGGACAGTGTGCTGTATTTCTGCTACGAACTGCTTGATTTGTGGTCCTGATAAATGTCAGGAGTGGGTTATGTTTGAAAATCGTGAGTTTTAATGCTAATATTAGATAGCTCAGATAGGTATAGTACACTTCGTTTGCAGATATTCATTACTCGAGGATAAGTTAGAAATAGCTTGTGGAAGATTGTACCATTCCAGTATAAAAATAGTAGATTAGGAGTAGATGTTAAAGAAGCAAGGCGTGAATTGGATAGAGTTAAGGTGATGTTTGCTTATGGAGAGTGTGAGAATCAGAATATTGGGTTTAAAAGACTGTAAAGTAGTAAAAATGTTAAAGCTTTATTGAAAGTTCACTTGGCATTCAGATATCATCACTCTAATATATTTATACCTTTGACTGTTTTCAATGAGAGATTTACGTAGTAGTCGACTCTCTAATTAAATATGCAGATACTTTTATTGTAGTAGGAAGCATGGAAAGACTAGGACTAAAATTTCATTTCTGGTTGCTAAAGTACAGATCTTTATAGAGTGTGTTGACAGTTATTTGTTACTACAAAGGAATAGGGAGGAGCAAATGAGAAAAGCTGTTTTGAACGTAAAAAGAAATTCTTTCAGAGGTTTAGGGATAGAAATAGATGCGTGGCACTTATGAGGGTGCTCCCTCGAGCTAGATGCTGGAATGAATTACTTAGCACGATCCAAGGGTTAAAGAAATGTTATCAGGTATATGCCTCGTGCAATAGGTGGGCTTGTGAGACTTGTGGGATAGGTTTCAGGGTAAGATTAAAGTGAACTGTATGATAGAAATGGGCTCCACTTAAGTAGGTTAGGTAGGAGGGTGTTTTGTTATATTTATTAGAGACAATTTAAAATAAACTTGCGTAATGGTGAGTGGTAAATAGGTACTAAACAAATTGATAAGATAAATAGGGCGATATGGAATTTGTAAAAAAAGAGATTTAAGCATAACAAGTTAGATAATAGTTTTTAAAGTTAAGTCTGTCAGATTTAAAGAAAAACATAGTAGGATCAAGAGTAAGCTTAGTTGCTATTATTTAATGTTAAGAGTATTAGTAACAGAATATTTCAGTTAATGGCTCTCTATGAGATGAAAGATATGATATAATGGGAATCACTGAAACTTAATTAGGTTTGGAGAATTGTAATAACAGGAATTATTTTGAAATTCCAAGTTATAAGTTAGTATTATTATAAGTGATAGATTTTAAAAGAAGGGTAGAGTAATTTTTCATATAAAGGATGAGCTGCAGCTTGTGAGGAATGAAGACATAAAAACAATATATAGTCAAGACGTTCAATCCATATTGGTCACAGTCAGGAGTTTCTAATTGATAAATGTAATAGAACGCCTGATCAAACAAATAAGGTCAATTAAAATTGATCAGTGAGAAAGTGTATAATGATTGATGAGCAAGGTAGTTAGTAATAAGAACACTAATGTAATAATTACAGGAGATTTTAATTTTCGACACCTCGATTGGGATGATATGGAGTCGAATAGTGAGGGAAAGAGATTTATTGAAGTGATTAAGGATGACTTTCTATTTAAAATGTTCAAAAAGACGATGGATGGGGAGACATTTTAGATTTATTGTTAACGTCTAATGAGAATATGGTTGCAAGTGTTGAAGTAAAGGAACATTTGAGGAGTAGTAATCATTCTGTAATAGAGTTTGATGTTGCAAGTGTGTTGAAGTAGAGGAACATTTGAGGAGTATTGGTCATTCTGTTATAGAGTTTGATATTTTGCTACAATTGAGATAAAAAAAATGAAGTTATAGCTCCTAATTTTGAGAAAGCTAATTTTGAGGCAATGAGATAAGATTTATTATTGGTGAACTGAGACAGTGCATTAAAGGGTGGTATGAAATAGACTTGATAAATGAGTAGAAATAAATGACTTTTAATTCAAGATAGGTGTGTTCCTAAAAGAAGAAAAAGATTAAAGGAGAAGATCGAACGTATTTAGTTATTAAAAACATGACTGGGAAAATCAACGATAAATGCCATAACTTTAAGGATATTTAAATAACTACAGGAAAGCTAAGGATTTGGTTAAAAAATAAACTAAGAGATTCAAAAGGGCTTACGAGAAACAGGTGGATAATAATACTAAAACTAAGAGCAATGTTTTTTTGTTGTTGTTGTTTTAATATGTTAAAGTTAAGAAAAATGTTAATACTATGAGATGACTGAAATTTCAAGTATTTTTTCGGCCTGGTTTTTACGGATGTTATGCATATTCCTGACCCCGGGAAACGTTGGAACTGACCTGAATAATGTAGCTATCAATACCTTGTTAGGGAGCAGAAATATAGAGAGATTAAAAACGGATAAAGTACCATGACCAGAAAGTATTTTCCACAAGGATTTAAAATTGGTCGGAGATCAGATATTTGAGCCTCTTTATCGTTTGTGGTAAGTCAGTAGACAGTGAACTGGTATCTGAGGATTGCAGTGTTGCTTATGTTACATGTAGTTTTAAAGACGATGATAAAAGTTGCCCTGAAAATTATAGGTCAGTTAATTTACTTCTGTAGTGTAAACATTTCTATAGAGTCTGATAAAGGAAGCTTTACAAAATAATTTAGAGAAATATGATATTATAAACAAAAACCAACATGGATTCACCAAAGGGAAATCTTGCCTTATTATGAGGAAGTTTCTTGATTTCTTGTTATCTGAGCATAGGTGAGGGTGTGGACTTAGTGTACTTTGATTGTCAAAAAGTTTTTGATTAGGTGCCACATAAAAGATTGTCTAAGAAAATCAAATCAGTGTGGATTGGGGAAAGGCTAGTTAATTAGCTTGCAAGGTGGTTGAATGGGATAAAGCAAAATGTTTTTATTAACGGAGTTAATATTAAGTGGAGTATTCCAGAAGTCATGAACAATCCTTTTAGTTTTCCGATTTACATTAATTATATTTATAGAGGCTTAATTAGTAAAATAGTTTGCTGATAGCATTAAACTGTCAGGTATTTATAGCTGCCTTGGAAATGTTGAGGTATTACAGAATTATTTGGTAAGTTGGAAAAAATATTTGATAAATGACCTTTAAATATAGGAAATGCATTTGGGTTAACATAATATAGTTTAATACAGATGGGATCTCACACAATAGTGTAACATAAGAGAAGGATCTTGGTATTGTGGTGGATAAGCCACTCAAGCCATCGTGTTTGTTATAGCAAAGCCTCATCGGTCTATCTGATGTGTCCACCGAGGGGAACCGAACCCCTGATATTAGCGTTGTAAGTTCGAAGACTTACTGCTGTCCCACCGGGCGACCTCATGCCATCGAAGCAGTACCCTTTTGCTTGTGCTAAAACCAACAGAATTTTAAATGAAAAGAGGTAATTATATCTCTATACAAATCATCTGTCAGGCTTCACTTGGAATGCTGTATACAGTTTTGATCTCCTTATTTAAGAAAGAATATTGACTTATTGGAAAAGGTTCAGCAGAGGGCCACTAGGATGATTCTGGGGATAGAAAGTTTATTTTATATGGCTGGGTTAAGTGCTATTTACTTATTTTATCTCGAGAAAAAAGCATAAGAGGTGATTTTACTGAAGTTGACAAGATTATCTGATGGATTGATGCGATAAATGTCTGTGATTTATTTATTTTATATTTTATAGGCTTCAGGTGAGACAATTTAATTTTTGTAACAGGGTTATTAAGTTATAGAATGAGTTGTTGTCGACATTAGTCGTGGCATACTACATGTTTCCTGCCCCCTTAGTTAGTATAAAATTTTTTCATAAATTTCATATCTATTGTGTATGTAGTCTTACTATAGGATATCAGTCAAGGGAGCCACTAAATTCCTCTTGCTCTAGTCACCTACTGAACTGGGTCATTCAACTAGTGCGTCGTATACACTTTCTCGTGAGAAATATTCCTGTAAAATGGGGTATACTATATGGAAATACGCAGCGATAGTTTCCACTGGTAGGTAAGGTGATACCTCAAGGATAAAAATCCCTTACCTTGTAGTGAGAACAACCATCAGAAAAATGTCGTTGTTGTTTTTATATATGATGCTAGGTTTTCTCATTCTGGAACATGAATATATGCATAAAGATATACCTGAATTGATTAAAATTCTATGCACTCCTTGTCTGAGAGCTCTCCAGTAATGTCGCCAAAAGGATACTCTTGTTTCTAAACTTTAACTCTTGTTAGTGTGAATAACGATTGTTTCACGGTGTTTAACTTGCTTCCAGTCTCTTTCTTTTCTTGAAACTTGGTCGAAATCGGAGACTTCAGGTTATCACTCCGAAATACATTTACTATCGGGTCTCCTGTTAATATGCGGGACGTACCCAATAGTACACATGAGAATACTACAGGTTTAAGTAAGGGTAAAATAAAGAGTGAGTTGTAAAGTCAGTTTTCTGAATGGTGAATAAGCAAGGGCCAAATGATCCTTGTTGTTCGTATTTTATATTATGTTAAAACGAAAAATTTAAACATGTTTGCGCTTGAAATGTGAAGAACACATAAAATTGAAAGTATAAGGGTTTATGTGGTTGAAATGTAAGCATATATAAAACGAGTAATATGAAACTTTACTTCCTTAAACACAAGATGTATATAAACAAATAGTTTGTGCTTAAAATCAAGTTGTACATAAAACTAAGAATATAAAAGTTCATATGTTTAAACTGAAGGTCTATATAAAACTAATTACATGCAAAAGTTTATATGCTTAAAATGTAAAATAATATAAAACGAAAACGAACTTTATCAGACACTTTACTCCTCCTGTAAAAACGTGTAAAAAGTTATTGACTTATCCCACCTTGCTTAATTTGGAAATAGTCACGTGTTTTTCTTTCCATTCATATCCTTGTAACTTAAGAAAAGTTGCACGCGACATTTTGTTTTGGTTGTTATGACTTTAGTGAACTAACTCACTCCAATCATTAAATTACGTGAGTAACAATGTCATCTAGATAAATATTTGTGTATTTCCTTGAAGTCTTTGAGAAGTTATATATTAGTTTAGTGACAACATGCATATATATATATACCTTCATACAATTCAAGATAAAAGAACTGATTAGATTTCTATACTTGAGTTGTTAAACCCTTGAACTTACTGCAACTTTATAAGCTTATCGATCATTACATGCTTGAGTTGTTAAACCCTTGAACTTACTGCAACTTTATAATCTTACCGATCAGTGATTTTTATTGTAAACTGTTCAACTTTTAAGTATATTGTACTTTTGGTTTTGTTTCTTTTTGAACGATTGAAGGGTATCTACAGACTTAAACACTGAATTTCTATTTAAAGGCATGTGGAAATATATGAAGTGTGAATGTTTTATGGCTTACACATTATTTTATATAAATATGCACAACTAGTAAGGTGTTATTATACAACGTTGAATGTATATATATAATTCTCAGTATGTATCTATATACAAATAAATGCAGAAATAAACATAAATCAAACAAACTTTTAAAAGGTAACCGTAAAGATGAACAGTATTAATTAAGAATCTGGGTATTTCCTCCATTAAAACTTAAATAAAACCGGAATACAGTGTTTTAAAACACAAGGCTTAAAATACCATAGATGTATATATATATATAAATCGACTTCTTGAGAAGAATTCTAAGAAGAAATTAAACCTACAGACATCGGTCTTGTTTAACAAAATCTGCCTACAAGAAAATCTGTCACCAAAGTACACCAACATCCGAAAATATATATATATATATATATATATAGTACTGTGCAATAGTGTTAGAACAAGAGAATATTTTGTCATTATTTCTATTTTATGGGCTAATTCTTCCATGCCATTACGGAATGTAAATTTC
>NW_013666068.1:559319-567040 GCF_000517525.1 Limulus polyphemus | reverse complement strand
TCCCTCTATATAGAGGATGTATTTCTAACAAGATGTCCCTACTTTAATAAAGTGACATTTCTCACACTAAACCTGCTAGGTTTATAGAGGATGTATTTCTCACAAGATGTCCCTACTTTAATAAAGTGACATTTCTCACACTAAACCTGCTATGATTATAGAGGATGTATTTCTCACAAGATGTCCCTACTTTAATAAAGTGACATTTCTCACACTAAACCTGCTAGGTTTATAGAGGATGTATTTCTCACAAGATGTCCCTACTTTAATAAAGTGACATTTCTCACACTAAACCTGCTATGATTATAGAGGGTGTATTTCTCACAAGATGTCCCTGACATTTCTGAAAAGACTTCTGTCAAAAATTTGAAGAAAGCTGCGACATGAATGATATGATATGTACCTTTACGTTTATAAAGACAATATAGTATGTTTAACCGGGCTTAGCATGGTTTGGTGATAAGGGCATTCGCCTGGTAATCAGTGAGTTGTGGATCCGAAATCCGCCACAGAACATGTTTGCCCTTTCAGCCATGGAAATGTTATAGTATGACAGTCAATACCAACTGCAGCTAATAAACACCATCTAACCCAAACTCTTTGGTTACTCTTTACCAACTAAAAGTAGGCGATGGGTGGTACTTACTACCTGCATTCCTTCCATCGCATCACTTCTGAATTAGAGACAGCTAATGCAGATCGCCATCGAGTGGCTTTTCGCAAACTTCCCTAAATAAACAAACACAATTATATAACCAATGAATTTTCTCTTTGAAGTACAAATAGATATAAATGTATCTCTAAGATATAGTTTATCTACGCACGTTTATATACAAAGTCAAGTTGATTTTTCCTTTACAGGAAAGTTGGTATCTCTGCATTTCCAATGAATTTTGTTTAAACAACCTGAGTTTAAAATCTTGAATTATGACCGAAAAATACAAACGTAGGTGTAAATGTAAACAGTAAATTTCTATGATATCGGTTTCGCTACTAATGTAATATACTTAAAGTAAAATTGATTTTATATTTGTAGGAAAAATGTTCACCAATCCATGTTGAAAGACAGCGTTTCGCTGAAGCTTAGTGAAATTCAAATAAAACATCATATGCCTCCGCTCCATGAAAATGAATTTAAGAAACACTTTACCGTCGTAGATTGTGCTAATCTACTTGTTTACATTCACTAGGGCTCAGCTTATAGATTTGAGCTTCTCTTGCCTTTACATATTATACATTATACCGAACATATCTTGTTCCTACGTGCTTTGTACTATAGAAGAAATGCAGCCATAGACTAGTAACTTCGAAATGGCAATAATTAAAGTAGCTTGTGCTGATCGTTTAAATGGAGATTGTAACAAAAAACAAACACTGAAGTATCTTATATAGGATATTAATCGAATATGACCTGTAATATTTTCATTTAAATATATGTATCTTAATTAAGTGATACAATGAGGTCTGAAATATGACGTTGCCACAACTTATATCAGTGTAAACTAAGAATAATATGAAATATGATGTAAACGCAAAATATGATTGATATATTATATGTAGATTTCGTTTGTTTCTTGAATTTTGCTCAAAATTACTTGACTGTTACCTACACTAGCCGTCCCTAATTTCGAAGTAGTAGACCAGATGGAAGTCAACTAGTTAACACCACCATTCACCAATTAACTGTTTTATATATAATGAACAATTTTTATAATTTGATTTATATCAAAACCAGTGTTTTCGTTTCTTCTTGAATCTACAAAACATCTAGTTGACTGGCTCCAACAATTATATAAAAACTGCATTGATCATTTCATATATTGTACTCACTAGTTCCATTTAGTTCTTAAAACGAAAGATATATATGGTGTTTGATATCTATGTACGAGTTATTTTAATCAGAAGTGTTGTCGAAAATTTGAACTATTTCTTTTTGACCAACTACAATAGTCACTAACCCTGAATAATATTAGTGTTTAAAGTCATTTGACGTATTGGACAGTTTCACTGATTGTAATGAAGATTGAAAAACAAAATAACAAACTACAAAACTTATCTTAGTAAAATATTGATATTATAGTCTATATAGTTTTATTTGATTTCTCTTACTCTTTATTAGGTTCTTAAAGTCGCCTCGAAACAAAGAAATTGCATCCATAAAAGGCCCAAATAGGTTTTAGTGATGTCTCTACAGGACCATTAAAAAAGAAGTTCCGACATTTAACCAGATTAGATTTATTATAACAATTTTAGAGGAAATTTGTTTTGTTTTAAAGTATTTTCAATGTACATAACACACACATAACTCGAGATTTTGAGAACATTTATTTCTTTATTAAAATACGTTTTTAAAAGTTATGTGATTGGAATTATATTATTATTGTGCCCTGATTTCAGACGTAACTCAGGCCTAACACAGGGTTATAATTTCAAATTTTGAAATAAGTGTTAAACCTCCAGCCTCGTGTTATTTAATCAAGTAATAAAGTTTCTAGTGTTACTTACATTGTTAAAAAGTTCAAATTAATGCATTGTTATAAATGCTGATATTCCTATTTTCTGGGATTTATAAAAGCCAGTTTTATCAACTGTTTTTACATTACGACTTGAATTAACCGTATTGTAACTTCAACGTATAATTCTTTTCTCCAAATAAAAACATAAAACTGTGTTATAATCTTCTGTGGAGTTAACACGTCATAATATGGGCAATGCTGTTACGTGGAGAATAACCTTTCACTTTTTGGTTTATACTCGTCCATGATAAATCAAAATCTAATGAGCCTTTTCACCCTATGTTCAACCCTTCAATACGTTTGGCGAAAACAATCGATATTTTTATCTTAAGCTTTGAATTAGAAAATGTAAATGCTAGATTTTATGTTCTTATGGTAGTTTGAGAAATTGTAGATAATTAAAGTTTGGTAGAAAACATTTCGTGTAATGATTATAAGAATAAAATAAATGTTATGAAAACGTTTTGAATCAAAACTCTCACGTTTTTTCCAACGTTTATGTAGAAAACAACGTATACAAAGAAAACGTTGTTTCGATAAGTTGTGATTTTACAGTAATAATTCTTAATAAAAAATATAGATACACCCTAACGATTTATGTGTGTGAGAGAGAAGTAAACTACGATTTACTTTTTTGTCAGGATAAATACCTTTGAGCAATCTCCTTGATAAATTTTTACTGCATTGAAGCATAAAGAAATGCTGTATATTCTTACTGAAATTCATTGTAGTTTCATTTTATTTAACGAATTCTGTAACTTTAAAAGTCTTGTCGAATTATACGTTCTACCGTTCATTTTGTACATTTTGCTTTATTATTATCGCTTCGATCAAGTTGAATTATGAATTAATTTGCAAAGCATCTAGATATGTCGATGTAGTTTCAATCAAAGCACCTATAGTTTTGGGAAATCATTCATCTCATTTCTGGAGCTCATCAAACTCCTAATGACCAACTCTTGACAGATTAGAATTTTGTTATTGACATATTTTCGACAGATATGAGATTATGCAGTACATAGTTTAAGACTAATGTTCAAAAGCAGTTAATCCTTATCATTTTATCATGTATAAATATATACAAATGAGACGATTCTATATATGTTTATTTTATTTTGAATAACGTGAAACTGGATATCAGATTACATGACTTCTAAATTATTAAGTTAAACCTTATCATTTTATCATCTATAGATAAATAAATATATATATAAATGAAACGATTCTACACGTGTTTATTTTATTTTAGATAATGTGAAACTGGATATTACATTACATGGCTACTGAATTACTAAGTTAAACCTTATAATTTTATCACGTATAAAGCTCTGAGGCATTTTTCTGCTTTCCTTAATATAAAACGTAACATTGAGATATTAGTTTAAAATAAATTACGTTAAGGTAATGAAATACATCAAGAGTAAGTTTCGGATAGATAGCTATGACAAAAACTCATTTCTTTGAATATCGTTAAAAATTAATTTCGACGTGATTCATATTTTAGCGAAGAGAATGATTTTGATTCTAATAGAAAAACAAAGGTTTTATAAGATACATTGAATATTCATTGACTTCTGTGAAATTACGCTAATCATTTAGATGATTAGCTGCCTTCCCTCTAGTCTTACACTGCTAAATTAGGGACGGCTAGCGCAGATAGCCCTTGTGTGGCTTTGCGCAGAATTCAAAAACAAACATCATTTAGATTGTGAATATATATATTCTTTCATTTCTGAAATATGAGTTATGTGACTGAATAGAGAAAAAAAACGAAACTTATCAAAATTATATTTATATATATATTTTGTTAAAAGATTTTATAATTACAGAAAGTATTTTGTATCCAATGTTAACTTAGTATAACTTATATGATATATATATTAAGTGTTTTACTTTTTACACAATACGTTGATTGATTCGCTCTTGGATTTCTATGGTGGTATGGGCAATTAAAACCATTTCTAAAGATTGTAGTAGTTTTATAGACTTATATGGTAAATAACTATATATTCTAATTCTAACACTGTAGCTCAATAAAGAAGCAGTAGTTGAAAACATTTTTCTCTGCTTTAATACGCTAGGATTATTCATCAGTTGCTGATAAAGCGTTTGCATCAAGTGGTGATTTTATGTGTTTAGTAACTTTAATAGAATCAAAATTATAACTTTGAAGAATTAAGCTTAAAGATGCTCATCCAATAAAATTAATTTAAGTACTTTAATTAAACCAGAATATTCATTTAAAAACGTTAATGTCTAATTGACCTTTATATTAATTAACTAGCGAAAGTACCCGGCTTCGCTAGGGTTATTAGGTTGATATATTCTAGATGACTATGTCAGTGTGTGCACGTACGTGTCTGTACGTGATTTCTATTTGTTATATAAGAAACCATTTCTTTTCTTTGTGTTTTTTTTTTGCTACCTTGCCTCAATAAAATGATGCACACATGTGGATAAGATAAGTAATACCCAGATGCACATCCTCAGGGTCCACTTAGTAGGCTCTTTTTTCTTGGAGCTATGGTGGCCATTTTTCTTTTCTATGTGTTTTTTCGCTAGCTTGTGTCATAAGAAGATGCGCACGCGCATGTCCGCACACACGTGGATAAGTAATAATACCCAGTTGCACACCTTCGGATGAAAGATGTAAAATGTCTTTGTCTTTAATAGCAAATGAAGTCTTACTAACTTTATAAAACAAGAGGTAATAGTGAGATAACATTGTGTTGCACAATAAAGCAAACATTTTATAAACTACACGCTCGAAAATAGCAAAGAAAATTTCACTATAATGAAATTAGAGAAAAAAAACTATTTCTTACTTCCGATATAACAAATTGTTATTTGGTTGCATTTGTGACTTACTCATAGAAAAGTAAGTTCTATTTAGAAATATAACATATTGTGTATCTTTAAGTCGAAACAAACTAACAATGATACGTGTCTATAATACTAAAAGGGCGTGTCTGTGGGTCTCTGACTGTGTATGTGACCGCCATAGCTCTAAGAGGAAAGAACCTATAAACCTGAAATTTTGCTCTCACATTAAGTGGACCCTGAGGGTGTGCACCTGGGTATTATTTATCCACGTGAGTGTGCGCATGCGCATGCACATCTTTTTAGTGAGGCAAGCTAACAAAAAACCACATGTAACAATTTCTAATATATAGAAAAGCCAGTGTGTTTGGTAACAATGCATTCCAACAATGGTGTTTGTGTTGCTTAGTAAGAAAAGTATATATGTTATACTTTTATGCTAAAATGGGTTCAGAATACACACACTTACATAGTAATCTAGAATATGTCAACCTAAAATAAATAAGTGATACTCAGGTGCACCGCCATAATTCCAAGAGAAAAGAACCTAGAAACCTAAAATTTTGCACCCATACTAAGTGGACCCTGAGGTTTTGCATCTAGGTATTATTACTTATCTTATCCACGTGTATTCAGATGCGCGTGTGCATCTTTTTAATGAGGCAAGCTGGCGAAAAGCCACTTAGAAAAGAAACAGTTACTTATATAACAACATCTAATATTTAGAAAATTAAGTGCGTTTTGGTTACAATGCGTTCCAACAATGGCTTTTACGTCATGTTGCTTAGCAACAAAAGTATATAGGCTATACGTTTATGCTAAAATCGGTTCAGAATACACATTCTGACATAGTTATCTGGAATACATCAACCTAATATCCCGAGTAAAGCCGGTTACTTTCGCTAGTGTTTAATAAAAATATAGCTAAATAGTCGACCAAACCAGTTACGTCGAAGGAGTAAATTTTTATTCCTAATATCACCCTAATCTAAATTTTTTACAAATGCTAGAGAATTTTTTTATAGTTTGTAGCGATGATGTATGCAGTTTGTATTCATATACATTTAATTATCATTATATCCGCTGCCTTCTCTGTCTCTATATGAAGTATTGTGCAGTTCAACATATTTTAGTACGTATTATCTTTGTGAAATACTAATGTTGTTCAAATTAAAAATTTTATTTGTGCTTTAGGATAAAGAAAGTTCGACAACATTAGAAAGTATTTGTGTAAAATTGTAAATCAATGAATTTTACAAAACACATCTTAACAGTGATTTCTTTTAAGTAGCCCCCCCCCCAGTAGATCAGCGGTAAGTGCGCGTGCTTACAATGCTAAAAATCTAGTTTCGATGCCCGTAGCTCTGTAGCTCTGTGATTAACAACAAACCAGTTCTTTAATTAAGTAGAGGCGAAAAATTGAGCAATGCGTTCGTCATTTCAAAAAATAATTTCAAAATGAGATATTAATTGAAGAAAATATATTGTCTTTCTCTGGATTTTCTTTCAATTATAACTATTAATTAAGTTAATTTCTAAACAGTTTTCTTCCCATAAATTATTAAACAAAGTGCCTGATGGACAAGAAATTATGCAAACTAGAACTAAAAACAATGGAATAGAGTTTTCATTTCCTCACCTTTTGAAGTACGTTACAGAGACGATTTCATCATAGTTCAGAGCACCTGAAAGGCTTGAAGTACTTTATAAAACTAAAGATACAAGTAGGTACCTGATCCTGTCTTTCCAGTCAAAAGCTCGTTCAGACAAGGGCGACCTCTATCGGTCCATATTAAATGCACGATTTGCTTACCCTTATATACTTTTATCCTCCAATGACTCAGCGGTGAATCTGAAGTAGTATAATGCTAAAAATCGGGTTTTGATACCCGTGGTGGTGAAAGCACAATTAGCTCGATGTTTGTCTATGAGCTTAACAATAAACAACCACTAATATTTTTCAAAACTTCTAAAAATGTGTTATACCTAGAAGATTGTTTATATTGTATTTAGACGAACTTTTCTTCTGAAACCAAAAAGCTGGTTGGAAAGTATACATAATTCTTACAGAAACAACCGTTACCTTCTGATAATACATTTTTACTTTAACTCTTGCATGCAATTAATTAATAAAACTTTATATTTTATTTAAACACTGAAGATGTTTTTGTTTTGTTTTGTTTTTGATAGTAAACACTAGCAGATTGCGATTTAAGTGTAATTACGAAATATTTGTGCACTGTTTGTTTGTTTTGAATTTCGCGCAAAGCTACACGAGGGCTATCTGCGTTAGCCGTCCCTTTATTAGCAGTAAAAGACTAGAGGGAAGGCAGCTAGTCATCACCACCAACCGCCAACTCTTGGGCTACTCTTTTACCAACGAAT
>NW_013666068.1:555668-558844 GCF_000517525.1 Limulus polyphemus | reverse complement strand
ATAGTGAGATTGACCGTCACATTATAATGCCCCCACGGCTGGAAGGGCGGGTATGTTTGGTGTGACGAGGATTCTAACCCGCGATCCTCAGATTGTCTTTATGGTTGACAGTGAATTATATATATTTTTAACTAAGGTTTCATTCTTTTTCTTTTGCACCAGTGTAATCATTCTGTTATCATGGTTGCAACTGTACTAACACCTGCCGAATCAAGAAATTAGTTCCAGTGTAGTCATTCTGGCATCATGGTTGCAACAGCACTAACACCTGCCGTATCAAGAAATTAGTTCCAGTGTAGTCATTCTGTCATCATGGTTGAAAATGTGTAGATATTTTACTATTTTTGGAACTTTTCGTAACATTAAGGGAACAAACTTTGACTTTTGGTCTCTTCTTCATACTTTAATATATCTTCAGAAACTGTTTTATTTCTTTAATTTAATTGTTATAACCATTTATTAGTTCTGAAAGCATTTCAACAATACGCAACATTCTTACTAAAATACTCCGGAATGTATTAATTTTGTATAATAGCACCTAATAACACTACAGAATATAGAGAGCACGAAATGATTTGTTTCAGATTGAGAACTTTTATTAAAATTATGGCCTGGCATGGCCTGGTGGTTAGGGTGCTCGACTTGCTACCTGAGAGTCGCAGGTTCAAACCCCCTGTCGCCTAACATGCTCGCCCTTTCAGCCGTGAGGGCGTTATAATGTTCGTTGGTAAAAGAGTAGCCCAAGAGTTGGTGGTGTTGACTAACTGCCTTCCCTCTAATCTATCACTGCTAAATTAAGGGCAGCTACTGCAGATGGCCCTCGTGTAGCTTTGCGTGAAATTCAAACCAAACTAAAACCAAACTACTTAAAACTATAATCGTTAATGTGCATATTGCATTTCGAACCTCTAATAGTGTCCTTTACAGACAAATTAATCCTATTCTAATACACACAACAAAAAAACTCTGTCGTTGTAATCCCTGTTTTAAATATATTTATTTGTAATTCTCTTCGATGTAATTTGATTATTCTTTAGTTTGAGATCCCAAACAAAGGTAGGAATTTTGCAAAGTTCAATATTTGGAGACATATACCAACAAAAGTACTAAATATCTATAGTAACATCAAGAATGTACTTTAGTCTATCATCAAAGTTTATTATATATTTTATAATTTCCCAAGCCACCTCGAATATGTTATTGCCAACTACTGCTCAGCCCACGTATCGTTCTCTAGGCTGTCTTCACTTTGAAAAAAAGGGTCATCGTAAAAGTTAAGACAAAACCCCGAGAGCCTTATAACGACTGTGCCATTGCTCAACATTACATACGTAGGCTTAGGCGGCTTTTTTGTAGTTAAGAGTGACATATGTTACGATAGAGATACTGATCTGTACATGATAACGCTTCTTAATTTGAATGCTCTGCGTTATAGAGATGAGATCTTGGTAACCACTGTCACGCCTTTTACTATTATCACTGACCACGATTTCACTTTGATTGCTTTAAATGTGGTCTTCTCGTTACTACCTATTTTCTACAAGAACATGATTTTTAGAATGAACTAACTAATATTTTATTCAAACTTCAGCCCTATCAACTACATCTGAGGTCACGTGGAAAATATATTATATTTGTATTTCTCTTATTAGGCGGCTTAGATAAACTGGAAAGCTTTGACGAGGAAACTCATCAAATCCTGTTTCGCAGATCAATTTAGAGTTTTGTAAAAATGTTAGAAAGCTGTATGTTCGAGATTGACGAACTCTTGCTAAGGTAGACAAAAACATTTTGATAATTTTATATCTTTATTTCCGCGACTTGTGGTTTGCTGCAAACACAAAAAAAATGATAAGGTGTAACATGTCATGGAACATTGCAGAGTAGTTATATGCTCATAATAGTTTTAATTTTGGTTATAATTCCTGCGTCATCAGGGCTTTATTTTCGACGGTAGTTATATTGAAAACCAACATGAAAAACTCGTAAAAGATAATATACCGTATAAACCCTGTTCCTTAAAAATGATAACATGATATTGTATATGAAATTTTTACTCTTCTACATAGATTTGTCTATTTTGTTCTAAATTGAAATCGTAATATCTATAACCAATTAACAGGCGATATATAATATTGTTCATGATCGCATCATTTAACTTTATTCAGAAGACTACTAATACTATTCCTATAGTACCTATCGATCCGTGGCCACTTTCACGAACTTTTTCCATCTCTCCCTGTCCTGTGCAACCTCTGTCTTTTTTCATCTTCTCTGTAACATTATCTCAATATCTTTTTCGCAGTCTTCCTTATGGTCTCCTATCTTGTTGTCTTCCAAAGATACCAGTCTTAGGCAGTCTATTGTCTTTCATTCTGGCAACATGACCAGCCTATCTCATTCTTCTTACTTTTACGATTTTTCTAATATGAGTTAATCCGCTCATATCCATCAGCTCTTGGTTGTGTCGTCTTCTCCATCTGTTCTCATCTGTATTGTACACTGGCCCTGAAATCATTCTAAAACCATATTATAAAAAAAGACCTCGATTTTTTCTCTAAATATTTTTAGTGACCATGTTTCATATTCGTATAAGACAACTGGTTTTATTCAGTAAAAGGGTGAGTTTTTAGCATTGTAAGTCCGCAGATGTACCGCTGTGCTGCTGGGAGCGACTACGAAAGTATTAATGGCACGATCTTTAATTATCAAAAAATACTATGCTCGGAACGTTTTCTAGACAAATAAGATTTGCCTGTACAACTTAGTTAAGTTTACAGAAGATTAGCCTGTACAACTTAGTTAAGTTTACAGAAGATTAGCCTGTACAACTTAGTTAAGTTTACAGAAGATTACCCTGTACAACTTAGTTAAGTTTACAGAAGATTCATTATTGGATTGATGAATTTTTAGAGCGTCTGTCTCAGAACTTTTTTAATATATTTCTAGAAACCCAGTCCTGCAGCTTGGAATTATTTCTTCAGAGAAAAGAGACAAAGAAAATGTTCGTTAAGATCCAATATACTGAACTTTCAAAATAGAAGCGTTTTGAAGGTTTATATTCAATGTAATTTAATTAAAATTTCAAAAAGAAGGTGGTTGGAGTATCATGAATGCTTAAGTAAAAAAAAAAACACTATAGAAAAAAATATTGAATATGTTAAAATGCTGAATAT
>NW_013666068.1:553601-554882 GCF_000517525.1 Limulus polyphemus | reverse complement strand
AAGATTAGCACGTAGAACTTAGTTAAGTTTACAGAAGATTTGCTTCTACAATTTAGTTAAGTTTACAGAAAATTAGCCCGTACAACTTAGTCAAGTTTACAGAAGATTAGCACGTAGAACTTAGTTAAGTTTACAGAAGATTTGCTTCTACAATTTAGTTAAGTTTACAGAAAATTAGCCCGTACAACTTAGTCAAGTTTACAGAAGATTAGCACGTAGAACTTAGTTAAGTTTACAGAAGATTAGGCTGTAGAACTTAGTAAAGTTTACAGAAGATTAGCCTATACAACTTAGTTAAGTTTACAGAAGATTAGCCTATACAACTTAGTTAAGTTTACAGAAGATTAGCTTTTACAACTCAGTTAAGTTGACAGAAGATTAGCCTGTACAACTCAGTTAAGTTTACAGAAGATTAGCTTCTACAACTTAGTTAAGTTTACAGAAGAGTAACCTGAACAACTTAGTTAAGTTTACAGAAGATTAGCCTGTACAACTCAGTTAAGTTTACAGAAGATTAGCTTCTACAACTTAGTTAAGTTTACAGAAGAGTAACCTGAACAACTTAGTTAAGTTTACAGAAGATTTGCTTCTACAATTTAGTTAAGTTTACAGAAAATTAGCCCGTACAATTTAGTTAAGTTTACAGAAAATTAGCCCGTACAACTTAGTTAAGTTTACAGAAGATTAGCCCGTAGAACTTAGTAAAGTTTACAGAAGATTAGCCTATACAACTTGGTAAAGTTTACGAATAAGAGTATACTTCCTATTTCTAACATATCTTCTACGAATCGTCTGGCACGGGTGAAATTAAAATTGATTTCTTTAAATTACCCTGCTACAATTAAAATATATTTCTTGTTATTTTGAAATTTTGTTGATGAATATTTTGATTTACAATGTAAAATTGATTATTATTATTCATCTATTTAAACAATGAAAGATGATTTACGTTTGTAGGTAAAGTCGTTTTACTTTAATGTGTTCCTTTAGGATTCTCAGCCAGATTTTCCTACATTTATGGAGAATATTTTTTTATTGGAAATATACAGTATTCTACCTCAAACACTTCTTTCGTCAAACTTCAACAGAAGGACGTAGATGAAGTTGGAATAGACCCAATGTTTTATCATTGAGATATTCTATGCAATATAACAATAATACAGACGGTATAATATTGTAGTTCATTACTATATCTAGAGGGAATCCTCAATAGCCGCAGCACTTGAAATTCTTTTAGGCAGGGTTAGAGTAAATTAATCTATGAGACCTTTGTTTCCTTTT
>NW_013666068.1:550400-552722 GCF_000517525.1 Limulus polyphemus | reverse complement strand
TTAAACGAAGAAAAATTAGGTGTCTATTTACTTGTGACCACTCAGTGTATGTTCAGCGGTATGTCTGCGGACTTACAACGCTAGATTTCGGGTTTCGATACCCGTGATGGGTAGAGCACGCATAGTTCTTTGTGTAGGTTTGTGTTTAATAACAAACAACAACACAAACAAATGAAAATAGGAATTGTAAGGAAAACTTTGCACAGAGTGATATTGTAACTAAGGAGAGAAATTACAAACGTCCACCAAAATGTTGGGTATAAAGCTAAATTATGTAGATAAAGTAAGAAAACTACAGAACAAGATAATTTAATGTGTTTTAATGAAGACAAAAAAAAAACAAATAAATATTTTGAAAATTTGATGATAAATAAACAAGCTTTTAATGGGTTAAGAGATATTCGTAGTTGGAAAATTCTAATGGTGAGAAAAGAGTTAGCAAAAGATAATCAACTCACAGGTGATACATTAGACTTAATTAAGTTTAATACCACAGCACGATGTGCTCGGTATACTGTACCACTAGTTAAAGTCACATTGAGATGTTGAGAAATCTTTGAAACAGGAGTAGAAGTTAGTGAAGAAATAAATCATCAAGTAAACAATACAAATCATGACGAATTTTTATTTGCTGTTAGAATAGATGCATCGAAAACAAACAGTTAAATGCCAGTTAGAAGGTAAGAGTTTAAATAAATACTCTACTGAAGCTGAGTTAGAGGAAGTGGAACTAACTATAGTCGGGAGATATTATTGTTACCAGAGGAATGAGTGTTGAGGTGTGAATGTAATGAGAACAATACAATAGATGATAGGGCCCAAACAGTACTCTCAAACGAATGTAGACAGACGGTATTAGAGTTAGAAGATGATACAATGTTGGCTTGGCATTTAGACATAGATAAAACAAAAGATAGGATCAGTGAAAATTATTACTGGCCAGGTATCTTTGGCGATATAAAGACTTATGTGAAGAGCTGTTCAGCATGTCAGCTAGCTGATAAGAAGATCATGAAAGTAAAAAGCCCAATAGTTAATTTACCAGTTATTAATGAACCCTTTAGTTCCGTTAGTACCGATATTATTGGACTGCTTCCAGTAACTAAGCAAGGGAATAAATATATTCTGACATAGGTTGATTTTGCCACTAAATATGTAGAAGCTGTAACACTAGATTCTACGGTAGCAGAGAAAATAGCGAGAGAACTGATAGTGATACTGTCACGGATCGAGTTTCCTGGAGAATTCTTATTATATTTAGGTAGCAATTTGCAATCGAAAATAGTGCAAGAATTATGGAAGGCGACAAGAGTAAAAAACAAAACACGCTACTTCCTATAGATCCCGAACAAATGGAACAATTAAGGACATGCTAAGAGTAATGGTACAGGAGAATCTTGTTGACTGGTATGTAATATTGTCTTTTGTGATACTTACGTACAACAGGGTTTTCACCTATTGAGTTACTATATGGTAGAGATATTAAGAGTATATTAGATTTGTTAAAAATAAGTTGGTCCAGAGACAAAGCCGAGCTTCGAAATATGTTAGCATACGTGACCAGCTTAACGTAAAAGCTAATGGCGAAAACTACGTAGATTTGTTTCTTTGAAGTTAAGTACAAAGCTACACAATGGGATATCTGTGCTCTGCCCACCACGAGTATCGAAACCCGGTTTCTAGCGTGGTAAGTCTACAGACATACCGCTGTGCCACTTGGGGGCAAACTACGTCGAAGAGTAAGAATAAGGAAAAGTTCTATGATAACAGTGCTAGAGAAATGAAAAGTTCTATGATAACAGTGCTAGAGAAATGAAAAGTTCTATGATAACAGTGCTAGAGAAATGAAAAGTTCTATGATAACAGTGCTAGAGGAATGAAAAGTTCTATGATAACAGTGCTAGAGAAATGAAAAGTTCTATGATAATCAGTTAATGGCAGTACTAGACAAGTATCGGCAAGGTTAATAGATACTTTCCCTATAATTAAGCGTGTCAGTAAAGTGACGTAGCTATATGTAGCGTATATGGAGACGTAGTGGAATGAACGTATCATGTAAATATGCTTAAGGCATGGTACACTAGAGTCGCACCTGAAACTTGTGTGATGACCTGTTTAGAGGATAGTAGTTGCGAGAGTAAAGAGAAAATTTCTGAGACCGAGCCTGTTACTACAACAGTTAAATTTTAGGGTATGTTATAGACCAGTGAGTGACTATATTGCAGACGCTATTAAGATCAGCCTGTGACCTCACTCTGACTAAAACTAATATATATATATTGTATATATATATATATATATGGGGTTAGGGCGCTCGACTCT
>NW_013666068.1:542269-549400 GCF_000517525.1 Limulus polyphemus | reverse complement strand
TATATATATATATATATATATATATAATATTGTGAAGTTTATGAAATATCTAGACAAGACTGTGATCTGTAAGGTGATATGTGTAAAGACAGTGAAATCTTCAGTGTTCAACAAAACACTGAGAGTAGTGAAACAATCTACAGAAAACTGTAGTGACTCGCCGGGATTTCAGAGTCTGTATAACATCAACATTAGAAAGAAACACGGTCGATATTGAGTGCAATCAATATTGTTGGATGTAGTTAGGAATAGGAGGGGGGGAGGGAAGTGTCATCAGTTAAGATTGAGAGAGGTGAGAAAGCAGCCGTCTTTTGGTCTGTCCCTAAAGCATTATAAAACTATTTGAATGAGCGGCTGTCTTTCTTGTTCAGTTGGTGTGGATATTACAAGAACATCTATTAATTATGAAACATTATCATCCGATCTACAGAAAACAGAAGTGTAAGGTCTTAAATAAAGTGACTTCTTTAGCGCGGGAAAGGAATACAAAAAGATAGGAGTTCAAAGTAGAAAGAAAAAAAAAAGAGACCGAGAGATGTACAATATATGTAAGACTTTAATAAAGTTGAAAGGAAGGTGAATCGTGAGTATGGCACGATCTTAACAAGGTTGTGTCAAAGTGATCTTAAAAATAGTTAAAAATGGTACAATCCCTGGATAATTCTGAACACTTTTCTGCTATACAGGATCTGGATGATTCTGATCACTTCCTCCTGGGCCACATTCATCCCAATTCCGAAGACCTCAGCTTATTATATAATTTTTATGATATAAAATTTAAACAATTTTTAATCAATTTCTATGATATAAGTCATAAAAGTTCTTAATCGTTCAGTGACAGGAGACGTGAAAAAACTTAGGCAACGCTAATAACTTTCTTATTCGTAGCTCTAATACTTTATTATTGTAGGAAATTGAAACTTAACGAATAAACATTGACAGGTGTTAAAGTCCTAACGATCTAAGAATTAATATCTTACCAGAACAAACTACGTAGATTAGGTTTATTGCAATGAAACTGTGTCTTCTCTGCAACTGAAAGGTTAGATCCTAGGTATCTAAAATTTATGACAAATGTTACATTATAGTATATATATCAGAAAATATCTTGAACATCATGCTCTACGTTTATTAATCTATGTACAAAAAGGAACTGGAAAAGATCCCCATAGTGCAATATAATTTTAAAAAAAATAATTGTCAAAAATAAACAACGGTAGATGGAAAACACTATAGCATTATCTTAAAGTGATAAGGACGTTTCGTGCTGAGATCTTTCATAAATGATAAGGACGTTTCGTACTGAGATCTCTCATCGGGTAGTGCCTAAAATCGTGATAAAACGAAACGAGAAACAAATTCGAAAAGCATTAACAGAATAATGGAATAGAACATACACATCAAATCCCATGTACATAGAGTATTGGAAAACATTGTTTTGTTAGTGAAACAAAAATATTTAATTTACAGTGCTAAGCTACTGGATAAAGACGGATAGAAAGAGAGTGTGTATAGTACAGGTGTGAAAGATAATTCTCAATAAACGACCTTAAAAAGACTTAAAAAACGGGAAAGCAAATTGATGATATTGTACTGGCAACTGAACGGATCCCAACGTCTATTTTTTTCTCTCATTTTCACCCCTGCTTGAAATTCCGTTGATGACTTTAATTCCTAGCACACACATTTCATTCCTTGAGTGACAGTAACCGTCTCACTGCTTCTCTGTTAATTACAAACCTACAGATTCTTACTGTCATTTGTTTTTATTATTGTGATTCTACTTCCTTCACTGTACGCTCCTTTCCTTATTCGCTGTTTTTCGTTTTCTTTTTACGTTAAAGGCGTTTCCATAGTAAAGACAATGATTTCACCTCAGAATCTATAGATATGAGCTGATTCTTCTTTTCTCGCGGTTATTTATCCCCTCTCATAAATAAAACTCTTCATAAAGGCAGCAGTAGACCACAGACTCAAACATGCAAAACAAGAACTTCCAGGACATTCTAGTGTGACTCTAGCGGTAACTAAAATAATATTGGACAACTTTCACGTTTCTTTAATTTATTCATCTACTAAAGACATCTTTACTGAAATGCCTGTGACTCCATATATACCCAGCCACCGTCTGCGAGATTTACTGGCTCGATCCAGTTTTGACAGCAACAGCTGCTGAGTCAGTCACACCGTCAAGATTTGTTTGTTTGGTTTGTTTTGAATTTCGCACAAAGTCACACGAGGGCTATCTGCGCTAGCCTTCCATAATTTAGCAGTAAAAGACTAGAGGAAAGGCAGCTAGTCATCACCGCCCCTCCCCCACCGCCAACTCTTGGGCTACTCTTTTATCGACGGATAGTGGGATTGACCGTCACATTATAACGCCCCCACGACTGAAAAGGCAAGCAGGTTTGGTGGGACGGGGATTCGAACCCGCGACCATCAGATTGTTTTACCCACTAACATGCCCCAAGTTGAACAAAACAACGCGCCCTGGCTAACTAATGAATGCATATTTTGCTGTAAAATTCTTATCAATGCTATAAGCGTAGCTACCAGTTTAGCCGCCAATTTTGATTTCATTCCTTTTTTGCCGCACCTTTTTTCACACTTAAGGTGTTTTTGATTAGATTATCATTAACTTTTCCACGATACTGTATCATGTTTTAGTTCATTACATGAATTGAATTAAATTTACTTTCTCACCAACTCGCTTTGATAACAAGAAGAGATTTGTATTTTCTTTAAGTTGTATATTTCTTGGGTGCACATTTACAACTTTATTTGTTGATATTCGTGGCAACATTTAATTCCAGTTAACTGCTTCCCCCTCAGTGGCACAGCGGTATGTCTGCTGACTTACAATAATTGAATTCAGGTCTCGATACCTGAGGTGGGCAGAGCACGGATAGCCCATTGTGTAGCTTTGTGTTTTATTACAAGAAAAAAAAACAGTTAACTGTAGAAGTTATTTTTTTATAAATTCATTTTAATAGTTGTAGGACAAATAGTACTTTAGGTTGTATCTACAGAAGTAGTGAATACAAGTCTAACTAGGTTATAATTTCATTGTATAGGTCATTGGTTAGGCCACATTTGGAGTATTTTGTTCAGGTCTGAGCTTCAAAAAGGATTCAGAGGAGGACTATAGGATGGTGACTGGAATAGAAAGGTTATGATACGGGGAGAGGTTAAGATCCCTGAATTTTTTTATTGAAAAAAGAAGAGTTATAAGCGATCTGATTGAGGTGTTTAAGATTGTTAGAGGGATTGATTGTGTTGCTGCATCATCTTTCTTCATGTTTAATGGTGAACTAGGAGACATAAATATAACTTTAGGCAGGGTAGCTAAGATAGTTTTATTTTCCTAACAATGTGGTTGACCTTTGGAATGGGTTGCCTTCAGATGTTGTAGAGGCATTAAATTTAAGTGAGTTTAATAGAATGCTAGATAAGGGATAGATTTAATGTTTTTATAAATCGTTTTAGTTTAGTTTAGGATTGGACAGCCTAGCTGTAGATGGACCAATAGGTCCCTAAATATTATGTTATCATGTTGATTTATCATTATGATTTGAAAACAGAGGTGGGAAATAAAAGATAGATCTCAAATGTTATTTTTTATTCGCTTATGGTTTCAAGCCGCAATGAACAAATAAAAGAAATTGGAAAAAACATATCTACAGTTACGACAGAGTGTTATTCATATTGACAAATGGATACTAAGGTAACAATGAAACTAAGAATGCTATAACAGGATCATTATTCTCTCAAAGTTTCTACTACACGTCTTCCTCAGGAGAGTGTGACACCGTAGTTCCTCCTTACAAAGGTAAATATATATATTTCCCGGATTAGGTTCCTGGTCGTTGCACCGTGCCGCTCTCTGATTGGTTCATTATCGTCGTCTGTCGACAACCACCCGACCAATCAGCATCCTGCTCTCGTCTCACTAGGCTCACCGCTGTTTCTGCCCACTTGTAGTTTCTCACTTGTAAGCAGCTTCTATAGCTTTCCTTTATTGCTTTTCCAACCCTTTGCTGATAATTTTAGTTTACTTCCATTTAGGCAGGTGTTTTGCTTCCTCAGCATGTGCTACTATTGCATTGGCTGTATTTTGTCTTCTGACGTCTGTTTTATGCTCATTTACTTTGGTTGTCAGGCCTCTGCCAGTTTCACCTACATAAATTGTACTGCATCCACCATATGGAATGCAGTATACTATGCTGCTGTCTGTTGTATATTTCTGTCTTCTGTCCTTTACCATCTCTCCTATTCTTATTATTGTTTTTGTTACCACCTCTGTAGTTATGTGTCTCATTAGTCTGTTGATGAAACTTGCATCCAGAGCATTGAGGACCACTATGAACTTTTTGTTTCTCTCATCCTGTCTGCTGTAATCGCTCCTTTCCGTGATGTTCCTCGCCTTCTCCTTTAGATCTATAACCATGCCTGTAGGATATTGCAGCTACCTGAAAGCTACCATTATGTGTTCGTTGTCTTGATCTAAGAATTCTGAGATGCATATCTGTAATGCTCTCAGGAAGAAGCCCAATGCCATATCTGTCTTCACTTTGTTGTTATGTGCAGAGAAGAAGCATATGAAATCATCTCTGTTGGTTTGTTTTCAACACATGGAGAACTTTGGTCCCTCATCACTTCTCCAACTCAATGTGTCAAGGATTAGTATCTTCTTATCATGTTATTCTTCTACCGTGAACTGTATATCTTCTAGTATCCCATTCAGTCTTTCTAATGTCGCCTGCAAGTCTTGTCTGTTTGGTATTATGGCTAGAACATCATCCACATATCTTAACCACGTCGTGTATCTGCCCATGATGTTTTTGTAATGTTCTTCTTCCAAAGTCTACATTACTAGGGAAGCTAGGATGGCACTCAATGGTGAGCCCATGGCCAATCCATTATGTTGGTAGTATTCCTGTCTCGTGTACTCGAACGAGCCGAATCTTACACACAACGATATGAATTTGGTGTAATCTTTTTTGGGAGGGGGGGATCATCTTCTTCGATCTCTTGTATCACTCTGGTCACGGTCCTTATAGCAGCTTCTGTAGGTACCTTTATGAACAACTACTTTATGTCAAAGCTCACTATCTTCTTGTTCTTGAATCTTACTCTTTGTAATCTAATGAGATCCGTTAAGCTCTTCAGATGTGAGTTGCTTATAGAGTCCAAGGTCTGGGATAGTGCTTTGGTGCACTGCCTATGCCTGATACTATAGGCTGCATTGGGTTCTGCATGGGTTTGTGTATCTTTGGCATTCCCCTCATGGGTAGAGTGCGAGGGTTTTCTTCTAAGAGGTGCATTAATCTCTTCCCATTCACTGTCTTCCCTAGGATTTTCCTTCTTTTCTGCTTGAATATTCCAGCTTCTTTCTTCGCAAAACCTTTCTCATACTTTGTGTGTGTGGAGTTGTCAGCCAACAGTGTGTCCATTTTCTCTACATATTCACTCCTGCCCATGATGACTACTCCTCCACCTTTATCTATTTGAGATACGACGATATTGCCGTTGTTACTCAGTCTTTTTTAGGGCTATAATATATCTTTTTGGAATTGTGGGGGGCTGGGAATCTGCCATCGCCTTGTTTGAACCCTTTATCTGCATCATTGTCAGTCCATCTATGGTTGCAGACCCCGTAGTCTAAGAAACTTCTTCTCACAATTAAACTGAATGATAAAGTTTCCATTTTCTCGTCTTCCAACCTTCTGTTAGACAGGTTATTGATCAGGTCCATCCTCCTATTGTCTTCCATCCACTATTGTTACATCTTTGCACTAGTTTCTGGTGAAATTTCTCTTTCTGCCTCCAGTCTTCTTTTTTTATCCTTGCCACCATGTAATGAAGGAGAAGAACTCCACTATCTTGTCTCTTAGCTCAACAGACTTGTTTGTTAAGCTCATGGCTCCCTCTTCCAAGAAAGATCTTGCACTCTTGCTAAAGGGGTGTCCATCTACGATGTTTAGTTGACCTGAGGCTGTTCTCGGAAGAACTTGCTCTGCTATGCACTCCTTCAGGAATTTCCTCTAGTTCACACAGCTGCTTAACTTCTTCCTTGTGTAGAAATATTGATCCTGTAGATTACCATTACCATCATCAAACAAATGAGTATTATTCATACTGACAAATGGATACTAAGACATTCTTCGTCTATTACGTAACAGTTGCGTATCCCCAGACAGCAGCATATTATGTAATAGCTATATAACCCTCAGACGGCATCCTTTGATCTCCACTCACTTGACGACTCCCCACTGAGGCCACACCTTTAGACATCGGAGAATCCCCCTAACTACTTATGTGTATTTACATAAAAGTAGGCAAGATTTTTATAATGTTTATTTGACGAATGATAATACTTTTGTCCATTGTATAGTTTGTGTGTTACATTCGCATTACCTCTAGACCCTCCAAAACGCATATCTAGTGTTTGTTTTTCACTTTATGGCGGGTAGTGGTATTTATTCTGTTTTATCACGAATTGTCGCTAAATCAATAATGTAGGGTGAAATGGATAACTGATAACACTAAATCAAATACGTAATACCGTGCTGAATGGCACTCTGTAAAGCCCCCCAGTGGCACAGCGGTATGTCTGCGGACTTACAACGCTAGAAACCGGGTTTCGATACCCGTGGTGGGCAGAGCACAGATAGCCCTTGTGTAGCTTTGTGCATAATTAAAAACAAACAAACAAACACTCTGTAAAAGGTCGTAAAATGTGCATTTTGACCTCCACCCGTGCCACAGTGTTAAACCATATTATTTAGTAAGGGTAATATAACATACAAAAATAAACTGTTCAACTATATTTCGAGATCTTTTATTTAAACTACTTAATTTCATGAACACATTTGCAGTTATCACAGTGATTTAAGGCTCCAGACGTGAGTTAACATATAGCGGTTCCACACGTTTATATCTTTCTATTTTATCTAGTTTTCTCAACTTTTATAGCAAAAATATAAACACAGCGTGGTCACAAGTAAATAGACACCATCTTTTCAGAAAAAATGAAATTTTTCAGTCATATGCACATGAATTGATATATTTATAATTTAATTAATATCTAGTGGATCTTCCTTTTGCTTCGTGGAGTTCGTTGATCCTTTG
>NW_013666068.1:533676-541269 GCF_000517525.1 Limulus polyphemus | reverse complement strand
CATTTCATTTATATAGTGCTCTGTGAACAGAATTAGTTAGCATAAATCAGTTCAATGATGAAAATTAGGTGTCTATTTACTTATGACCACTCAGTGTATATTTCTTAGGTTACTCAGACAAGTAAACAGTACCACTGGGCATAGGTCTAGAAGAATATTCTTTTAGTAGTTGGTTTTCAAACATGTGTTTCTTGTGCCATTATAATTCTCTTATTCGGCTCAATTTTAATCGAATAGTTTGTTTGTTCTTAAGCGAAGAAGTTGCACATTGGGCTGTCTCTACTCTGACCACCATGTGTATCGAAACCCGATTTTTAGCGTTATAAGCTCTGAAAATATTCTCTGAATCGTCGGAAGGCTCTCAATTTTAAAAGATAAACTGTAATTTTCATGTTCAGGATGGTGTGTGTGTGTGTGTGTGTGTTTTCTTTTTTACCAAAGTAACATGAAAAATTAATTTAATATTTGAGTTGTAAACAGAATTTCATTTTCAAACTTTTTCGATTTGCTGGAGGCCTAAAAATAAGTGTTAAAAGTGTAAAAGAAAAACAAAGATCAAATTGCAAATAGAAGACTAAGGTCTTCATTAAATACGGTCCCCCCAGTGGGACAGCAGGATGTCTAAGGACTTACAACGCTACAATTCGGGGTTCGATTCCCCGCAGTGGACATAGCAGATAACCCAATGCTTTAAAACAAACAAACATTATTTACGTTGAAAGAGTGACTAAAAAGTTGCACAATTGGAAATATCCCATCGTTAAATCGGCAAGACAGATCTTTCCTCAAAAGTTTTTGTTTCGAAAACTAAGGATTTAAGGTAATTGTAGGAAATAAATCAATAAAAAAATGGACTAAGTAGGTAATTATCATAAAGACACAAGAAGATATATCATATAACAATTAGGTGTATGCGATTTGTGTAAATTAGAGAGGACTAAAATGAAAAACGACCACCCAACTTTCATAAATGTTTTAAGAAATATATTGATTGTGAAGTTGGAGTAATTATCTCAACAGTTCATTTCTTCGTTTGTGTCATTTAACATAAAAAAAAAGGAGGGACCTCATGAATACAGTCCCATTATGTTTGTTTACGATGTCGGGCAAACACTGTCATATAAAGTACAAAAAATCTATTACACTTCATACTGACTGACATATGTACTGGGCAAACATTGTTGCGTTATAGTGTTCATTGTCTTTTTTTTTATTTTTTTTTTTACTAGAAACCATGAAATGGGGCGTTTCATTATGCTATTAGGTTATGCTTTTTTATCTATTGTCCAATCTTAGTGGGTCAGTATAAAGTTGTTTATCATGTTTATTAATAATTTCTTTATCTTCTCTGTCTCCCAGCAATAATACTACGGACTTGCATCGCCAGAATTCGGAGCTCGATTCTCCGCGGTAGACAAAGTAGATATCTCACTGTGGTTTTGCTTCAAAAAGAAAAAAAACAACAACAACAAACGGCTTATCGTTTCTAATATTGTAACAAACTGCTTATGTAAACAGTTTTTCAACCACTGTTGTGTTGTTTGTTGTGTTCTTGCCTGCTTGATGGATTTGGATTAAACGAAATGCGCCGTCGGCAACAGAAAGGGCGAACACACTGTGGAAATCCTAAAAGACTAGATAAAGTATATAGTGTTAAAAGTATAATAGGCCTAATGCTAATGTTTTGTGACAGGCACAATTAATTATAATCATGCTTAGCCAGCTTGGAAAAAGTGTTCACACCATAAAATATAGAACTACCTCCTCTTTCGTTTTAATTTGCCTACTTATCGGCTCATTTACCTGGGATTCCTGTAGAGTAGACAATATGTCTGAAAAATTGTAACTTCTTCTACTCTGTTTTGTATTAGTCTTTAATTTTTGTCGGAAGGGTAACAATTTTAAAATACAAGAAGTTAGGTCCAACATTTTTGTTATTATGTTGCTTATCCGAATATTATGTTTATTAATTTTATTCCATCTGCTGTATCTTCTGTTTAAAAAAAATAACTTTTTATGAGGATAATTCCTTTAAAAGTTCTTAACGAGATACGTCGTATAAACTGGACTTCAAAGTAATTTTCTTGTAAGTTATAATCCTACTGAAAATATAAAATATCTTGCCTTAGAAGTTTTAAACTAAATTTTTTATTAATGAGGCTCATTCACTTGCATTTTTATATTTGAGACAGTGGTCAAAGAGATTACCCAAAAACGACCAAAATGTGTTCAATCAATCACTGGACAAGGCTGACTTGCCAAACTTGGACACTAAAACAAATGCCTAAAAGTCATTATATATTCCTCAAAATGAATATTTCATCACAACTCTATTATTGATAAGACTAACTCCTTTTTCTCAGGCGTATCTGGATATAACAAGTGGCTGTATGTTTCATAGTGCAGCTCCATATTAAAGATTTTGGCCAAAATGTAAAATTCCATACATTGACAAACAGCCTTATAATTTACAAATTATATTACGAGTTATATTATTATAGATGAACTTGAGGTCATCATATGTATTTATGATTCATACAACCTGTTTGGTTCTCAAGACCAAAATATGCTCTAATTTTAACTAAACGAGAATACCACTGAGATAGGAACTGACGTCATTAATTGTAAAGCCTCAGACTATTGCATGGAAGAGAGTGATATTTTATTTCTATTCTGAATTAATTCTGTTTATAATCATTTAACTGTAGAAGATATTAGCCGTGGTATAGCAGATCATAGAATGGCTCTGAGTTTTTTGTTTGTTGTTTTCAAATAGAAACTTTTAGCTCATAGTTCTGTCATCTCTTGACCGATTTGAGATCTAATTACAGTTTTGGACTCAGTGGTCAAACCCTTTTGATTGATGTATTTGACCACACCCAAGAATACCTAAAAGAATTTCAAGTACCCTGGCTATTCCCTCTGGTTACTCTTATATATTTACTGAATGTCATTTGGAATTACACTACAGGGTTCGAAAATTGAAATGGATCCAATATATATATATATGGAACTTCAAACTGAACTTATAACCTTTAGAATCATACAGACGACGTATCATACGTTTCTCTTATCTTGTTCTTACTTTGATTGACAGTTGACAGAGACAGTGGTTTGTTGAATGGAGCTCAAGCATTTATTTCAAATTTGGTGGATACATTTTTTATATGTGTAACCTGAAATGGCGATAAACTCTGGAAGTTAATTGATCTAATATGGGGTAGAACGACTCTCTTAGTAGACAAATTGTGACTTATTGAGTTGATTTCTGTAATGATTATTCATTCTAAATAGCACACTGTTATATTCTTTCTACCTAATAAGAGACATTAGTAATGACAGTTCAAAAAGATTTGATTTTTATTGATTTATTTGTCTTTGTTTTTATTTTGCGAATATTTAGAATATGTTTTGCCATGAATACAAAGCTGAAAAAAAAACCTTTTAATTTTTTGTACTTCTACTCTTTATGATTAGAGAAACTATGTTAGAACTAAATTCGTCCCAGACCTCATATGTGTGGTTCATGTAAACAGTATTTTTTGATATCTTTCTAATTCAACCGAATCTCTTACATAGTAACACATTGTCAGGAGTATTTTAAAAAATAAAAATATAACAATATTAATAGTAAGTTTGACAGTTTAGGATTTCTGCATCTTATTATATATTTAAAGATATGTATATATAAATATGGATTTCTAGATAAAAAAAAATAGGGTAACGATATGCAAGAGGAAATTAGGAAGAAGTTTCCAAGTATAATTAGTTATTTTATTAGCGAAAAATGACATAATATGAAAGGATATAATATAATATCATTTCCCACAAGACAATTGCCTCAGTTATATTTACGCCCTGCTCGTGATAATAAAAACTTAAGTATAAATTAAAAATCAAGTCTTGGCAGATGATTGACAATTCAATCAAACGAATTGAATAGATATCAGTATATATATATAGTTATACAACATGTTTTGTTCTTTTTAGTATTTAATATTCCAGAAATATATTCTAACACAATAAAACCGCGTGAGTTTGAAAACTTTAATGTATTAAAACTCCTTGTTGAAAGAAAAGGAGACGACACTTCGATTTCTATAGTGAGGCGTTTTTCAGGTCGAGTAGGTACTTATGCAGTGTCTGATAAAAGTAAGCGCAGCCGTGCGATCATCGCTTAAATTCTATAAACCCTAGCATGCAATTCATCATGCTGTTAGAATAAATTAAGATCTTTCCATTTGTGGATATACTCGTTCACTAGCATGATGACCATCTCACCACTGCTGTTGTTAGGAAACCCACCCACACTAACAAATACCTACATTACATGTCCAACCAACAAGAAGCTGTTAAACACGAGACGTTTGGCTTAGCCAGAAGGATTTATGTAGAAGAACATGTTGAAAAAGAACTAAATTTCTTATAGGAAGTTTTCTGATTTGGATACTCTTCCAATTTTATATCTACCACCAAGAGGATCAAGATTCCACAATACTCACAACAACACCAAATTGACCCCTAGTGGCTCAGCGATATGTCTGCGGACTTAAAGCTCTAGAAACCGGGTTTCGATGCCCGTAGTGGACAGAGCACAGATAGCCCATTGTGTACCTTTGCGCTTAACTACAAACAAACAACACAAATCTACCCTACATTTCCAAGTTAAGCGAAAATTTTAAAAGAATGTTCTGGAAATTAAATGTCAATTTTAAAGCAAAAAAGTTTTTACGAAACATCCTTACTAAAGTGAAACAACCAACTAACAAGTCTAAGCAAAGAGAACTCATCTAAGAACTGGCAACATTTACGTTAGAGAAACTGGTTGGACGGTAGAATATAGATTAACAAAACATATAAACGCAACTACAATAAAACATCCAGATAAATCGGCCTAGGCTGAACGTGACTAAAACACAAGCCATATCATAAACTGGGAACAATCAAGAAATTTAAACAAAGCACAACACTGGAAAGAAAGAAAAGTCAAGGAAGGTATTTGCATCAAACTACGTCAATCTGAACTCAACAGAGACAACGGTTTGTACACCAGAAACCTCTATATAACCACCCTCAAATAACAATACAGGTAATATTATGACGTCACAGTCCAATTGACAATACCCGCCAATCACCACACCCGCTCGACACACACAGCCTCGCACGGTCTTACATATTAAAAACCCTGAATAACTAACATATAAAACGAATGATGTTGTCTGTTTCAAGTTAGGCACAAAGCCACGCAATGGGCTATCTGTGCGCTGTACAACACCGGTATCGAAACCCGGTTTCTAGCGTTGTAAGTCCGCAGACATACAGCTGTACCAATGGGGGGGGGGGCAAAACGAACGAACCCTCCTACATGACGTGAAGAAGGTCTCAGTATAAAAGCCGAAACGTTGTTTCAGTTTCTTTTAACAGGCAGTTGCAGTCTATTAAAGTTTTAAAACCTACTGTATTTATACTCTGCCTTAGGTTCCACCAAAACAATAATAAAACTTCATATCATTCAACAGTTACTTTCGTACACAATAGATGGCGCTATAAAAGCATTTAACTGTATTTCCATTTTTCTGTTAAACAAATAGTATTAGTATTTGAATTATTTCTTTATCGCATATTTTTCGCTCCAATAACACATTTTACGAATAACGATTAGTCTCATGACATCTTATTACTCATCAAAGTTTAAACCGAACAGCACAAGAATTGAAACACAAGAAGACATTATTATTGCACGAAAACATAAGTAACGAATCGAGAGAAAACAAAACCGTGAAATGAACTTTAAAATAAATTAATCCAAGAAAAAGTCCTAAAAAAATGAAATATTTTTCCAGAATTTGTTAAGCAATTATGATAACAAAAATTATCTGCTCCAACTTATGACAATTAATAGTTTGATTGTCTTAAGCCACAGAATCATATAGGCATTCCGTTAAATAGAATGACAAAAGTAAGGACTCAGCTTAAAGCTCTTATTTCATGATTATCAAATAAAAACAACCTATATAAGAAAAGAACTAATTTAGTATACCTGTATTACCAGGAATACACAAAGTCATAAAAAAATAACTAATTTAGTATACCTGTCTTACCAGGAATATACAAAGTCATAGAAAATAACTAATTTAGTATACCTGTCTTACCAGGAATATACAAGGTTATAAGAAAGGAGCTAATTTAGTATACCTGTCTTACCAGGAATATACAAAGTCATAAGAAAAAGAACTAATTTAGTATACCTGTCTTACCAGGAATATACAAAGTCATAAGAAAAGAACTAATTTAGTATACCTGTTTTACCAGGAATATACAAAGTCATAAGAAAAGAACTAATTTAGTATACCTGTCATACCAGGAATATAAAAAGTCATAAGAAAAGAGCTAATTTAGTATACCTGTCTTACTAGGAATATACAAAGTTATAAGAAAAGAACTAATTTAGTATACCTGTCTTACCAAGAATATACAAAGTCATAAGAAAAGAACTAATTTAGTATACCTGTCATACCAGAAATATAAAAAGTCATAAGAAAAGAGCTAAGTTAATATACCTGTCTTACCAAGAATATACAAAAGTATAAGAAAATAACTAATTTAGTATGTCTGTCTTACCAGGAATATACAAAGTTATAAGAAAAGAACTAATTTAGTATGTTTGTCTTACCAGGAATACACAAGGTTATAAGAAAGGAGCTAATTTAGTATACCTGTCTTACCAGGAATATACAAGGTTATAAGAAAAGATCTAATTAAGTATACCTGTTTTACCAGGAATATACAAAGTTATAAGAAAAGAGCTAATTTAGTATACCTGTCTCACCAGGAATATACAAAGTCATAAGAAAAGAACTAATTTAATATACCTGTCTTACCAGGAATATACAAAGTCATAAGAAAATAACTAATTTAGTATGTTTGTCTTACCAGGAATATACAAAGTCATAAGAAAAGAACTAATTTAGTATACATGTCTTACCAGGAATATACAAAGTTATAAGAAAAGAACTAATTTAGCATACCTGTCTTACAGGAACATAGAAACTAAAAACAACAACAAAAAAATAATTAAAATACCAATGATTGGTTCAATACCTTCGCTGTTAATTATATTAGGTAGTGAAGAAATTAATGTCGCTTTTTTAGATGAAAAAAACCCGAAAAACTTATATATCAAAACAAAACATTTATTAAATGAAATAGTCTCCATTCTTATCGATGAGGCTTTACCATCTTATGATCAGGCTGTTAATGTCGTGATTAAAGAAATCACTTGGCTTTGAACCAAAAAACAAGTCGATGTCCTCTTTAACACCTTCCACATTTGCATACGTTTTCCCATTAAGACGATGTTGCAACGAACGAAGAAAATGGTAATCCGATGGTGCCATTTCTGGAGAGTATGGTGGGTGGGGGACAACTTCCTAAACCAATTCCATAATCTTGTGTTGCGTCAAACGTGCCACATGTGGATGTGCATTGTCGTGGAGAAGAAGAACACCTTTCCCATTGACAAGTGTAGGGCGTTTCTGAAGAAGGACTTGATTTAAACGTTCCAGTTGCGGACTATAGATCTTTGCATTGGAA
>NW_013666068.1:519256-532887 GCF_000517525.1 Limulus polyphemus | reverse complement strand
CACACGTTGGAAACAATGATAATCGGAGAGTTTGTGCGGCACCCAAACACCTTCTTTAAGGAGTTTTCCCATATTTCTTAGATGTTTACGTATTGTTTCATGAGAGACATGCAGTTTCAGGGCCATTTCACGAGTGTGTTGCCTTGGGTTAGACTCAACAAGCGCCTTCAGAGCATCAACATTAATTCAAGATTTCGGCTCCTGCCATCACAGTTTTTAAGGCTAAATCACATGAACGAAATTTGCTGAACCATCGTTGACACTTACGAACGTTCAAAACATTTCCATAAACTTCTTTGATATTCTTTGTGGCTACAGAGGCGTTGTTTCCCTTCTTGTAATCAAACATTACATACCGAATGTGTGTCTCGCCGTGTACCATCACTATAAGGGATTAGAGTATACTAAACTTTACACATTATATAGGCTACACTAACGTTACGTTTAGGCAGTCCGTTTAACTATTATACGAGATGTACGTTTTTTTGAGGGTGGTTAATGGAAGTGTTCCAAAACGAGACATTAATTTCTTGACGACCTAATATCTACGGCCATAATCATATATTAATTATCGTTTTTTGTTTGCCTGCGAATTTCTCTAACACTTTTGGAACCAGCAGAACCAAACTTGGCAAGCAGAGTCAAGGTTGTTCAGAGCTCTCCGTGTCTATGTGAGATAGCGCCCTTATCAAATGAGACTGGGCTAAAACAGCCTTAAATGTTACCCAGACATAATTTTGGTCTTGAAATAGGTTTTCATCAGACCCCTAGAAATACCGAGAGCGGTATCTTTACTAGAAGACACAACTTTGATAGTGTACCCACTACCATACCTCGTGAGTCAAGTTTGGTTCATGGGTTGAGGTACCGTAGTGGGTACCCTAGCACAGTTGTCTTTCCGGTAGCTATAGAAGGACCTGGGGAATACGGAGGTGGTTGAATCCTGTAGCAGAACGCAGGTATTTAATGCTAGTAACAATAATATATCATAAGATTTCGACCAGCCTAGGATATCTTAGGTTAGTCCTAAATCCAAATATTGAGTTAAGAATGCAAAATATTCATAGTAATAAATAATGTATAACTAAATAAAATTTTAATAAATACGTAAAAATAAATATATGTATTAAACTTTTTAATGGATGCTGTTAAAGAAACTAACATTAAACAAATAATATAACTTACAAATCACAAAAAAAATAATGTTTGCTTCGAACAGTATCACTGATACCCCGTCCTTTGAAAAGCGATATCTAGTGACCAACGATATCGCATTAAACGGTCATGACAAATCAAATCTATTTAACATCCGAGATAGAATGTTAAGACACATGTTACTGTTTTAAACATAAAGTCGGGTAATCGGACGGTGCAATAGCAAAAACTAATGTTTGTGACAAACAAAATAACAAATTAAATGTATAACAACATCATGCAATAATAACTAAAAATATAATTACTCCAATTAAAATATCTTGTTCATCTGCTACTTTGTTTACAGATCTGTCAAAGAATAAATTATTCATGTTTGCTTACGCTGTCAATCTTATGGAACAAAACAGCTAAGGTAGCCAAAGAAAAATATTTTTAGGCTTAAAAAAAGGACAAAAATCATAAGTAATCGTGTAAAATATATGTTTGTTAGCCTATATATATTTAACCTTTTTTTCTCTTTGTTAGTTAACTAAGGTTTTCAAGTCATCGTACATAGAAGCAGTGTTTTAGCTCTATGCTTTGTTTGTTAAAAGCGATTTGCTTTGGGTTTGAGTTACATAAAACTGTTAAGCGAAAAAAATTGATATGATGTAAAATTTAATATCAGCTGCAATAGATGGCAGCACGAACATGTTTCTTTTATGGCATATTCTAAACTTCTAGAATAATTAAAACGTATTTAGAATATTCATAAAATATACTTGAAGCATTTGAATTCCATAAACATGGAATATAACTTTCTTTCTATAAAAGAAATAGCGAATAATGCCTTCCTTGTTGAAGTTTACTCTGAAGCAATCAAAAAGTAAACAAAAACAAAGATGTTTAATATCCATTGTAATAAAAATCCACCAAAACTGAAGTTCAAGCTATAGTGACACACGTGAAAATCTGAAGGCTACACAGAAAAATATTCTGTTTTTTTTTATTATTATTTCTATACAGAAAACTTACGGAAATTCTTCTTTTGGAAAATCAATAAATTATATTGGATCTCTCTTTGTCTTTCACAGCCTTGGAAAATGGAGTATTCACTGAACTTTGTTTTATTCAGTTATATATAAATACTCTGGATGTACCGTTGAAATGCGGTCGTGTAATAGCAGGAAATGTAATGCAACACGTGTTTATTGATTAAAATAAAACACAGATTGGCTAAACCACAGTGTATCAGAAAGAAAGTATTTGTTATTAAGTACAAAGCTACACAATTGGCTATTTGTGCTGGGCCCACCACGGGTATCGAAACCAGGGTTTTAAAGTTATAAGTCCATTGACTTACCACTGAGCCACTAGGGGTCTCACCCAATGTGAGTGAGTTAAAATGTTGACCAAATCATACTTATTTGCAACTTAAGTGTAACTCGGAACATCTTATTTTGATTACGACATGAGAAGTTATTTAAAATTCCACAAATAATATTAAACTTTAAAAATAATCCGTATAGATATATATTTTTTCAACAAAGTTTAGTTTGAGACGTTCGAGTATGAATTTTTATTTCCGAAAAAAATTTGTTGTGTGATTTATTCAATTTTATGCAAGTACTTTACACCTTAATTACTAAATTATTATTTCTATTTACTCTTGGGTCAGCAATAAGTGTACGTACATACAACCATAAAATCTGAGACTCATTTATCCGCAATGGACAGATTGCAGATTTTCATTGTTTAGTTTTGCGTTAAACAAACAAAACCAAAAATGAAAACAAAAAAGCCCTAATAGTGAGTTATGTAGGACTAGAATTTGCAGTTAGCAGGTACCAAAGTACACAGCAAAGCATGTCAATTTAGTTCCTGTTCCAAGGATCATTCTTTATCCGTATCGCATATTAAGACAAATTGTGTGAGAAAATGTAAGTCAGAAATGTTTTGAATTTCTCGCAAAGCTACACGAAGGCTATCTGCCCTAGCCGTCGCTAATTTATCAGTAAAATAATAGAGAGAATGCAGTTAATCATCACCAACCACCCCCAACTTTTGACTACTCTTTTACCAACGAATAGTGGGATTGACCGTTACATTATAACGCCACAACGGCTGAAAGGGGAAGCATGTTTGGTGGGACGGGAATTCGAACCCGCGACACTCAGATTGCGAGTCGAGCACCATAACCACCTGGCCATGCTGGGCCTTTAGAAATAGAAATAGACGTGTGGCTCCCATCAAGAGAATATTCTCACGGATGAATTACCTAGCAGGCTTGTTTTCTGTCTATTTTAGAGCAAAGCCACATTGGATCATCTGCTTTGCACACCACAGGGAATCGAACCCCGGATTTAGCACTGCAAATCCGTAAACTTACCACTGTCTCACCGGGGGACTACTTAGTAGAATCTAGGAATTAACTATTGTCAGGGGCATGCTTAGAGCAGCAGGTGAACTGTTTAAAAGAAAGGAAAGATGTTTAGGTTAGCTTAAAGCTAGATTTGAGCAGTGGTGAAAGACTTTGATAAACTGGGGTTAATTTTTTTTATATAGCTAGGGCAACGATGATGTATGAAATAATATATTTAGAGCTAAACATGTTAAATAGTAGATTTAAACATAAGTCTGTTAGATTAAAGATACACTTATGTTATTAAACAATAAGTTTACTTATTACTACCATTCTTGTTTTATGGGTTTTAGTTATTAAGTGGATGAGTTCGGAAATCTCGATGAAATGGAAAACTAGAATATAAAATAGATTACTGAAATGTGGTTAGATTTGGAGAAGTATTCGTAATAGGGATTATTTTGAAATAACCGGGTATAAGTTATTTAATAGTGGTTAGTATATGTTTTTATTTAAGGGATGAACTGCAGCATGTTGAGACAGAAAACAAAAAAATGGAAGTCAATAAATTGAATCTATATGGGTTACAAGGGTAGAAATCTCCTAGCAACTGACATATGATGTCATTGAGAAATTGTATAATGAGACCAGAGTTGTCACTAATAAGAATACTAATGCAATAATTAGGGGAACGTTAATTTTAGACACACTAATTAAGATTGCATGGAGTCAAATAGCAAGAAAAATCAAGATTTCATGAAGTGATTCAGGACGGTTTGGTATAACAAATGGTCAGAGTGCCAATCAGGAAGCATGCAGTTTTAAATTTATCGTAATCCACCAATGATAACATAGTTGCAAGAATTGAATTAGGGGGACATTTGGAGAAGAGTGATAGTTTATTATTATTAGGTTTCATATTTTACTACATGTTGATATGAAAGAAATTAAATGTAAATTAATACTTTCAGACAATTAATTTTGAGACTATCAGACACTATTTATTATTAGTGACTTTGGATAATGGACGATGTATGGGAAATTATTTAAATTCCAATTAGAGAATTTCCTAAAAGGAGGACAGAAATATTACAGAGACTTACAAAAGAAATAAGGGGGAAAACTTGGGATAACTGTCTTAAGTTTAAAAAGTTTAAAGAGACAGAGGTCGAAAGATTTACAGAAGCAGAGAAAAGCTACTGTCTTGTTTAAAAAACAAACTAGAAAATCTAAAAAGTCTTATAATAAATAGCTGGCTGATAATTTTCAAATTAACAGCAAGGATTTTTAAGCATACTTAAGGGTAAAACTGAGGATTTGACCCATGAAGAAATATGGTGGCAAAAGTTCTGTTGAATACTACGAGATAATTGAGCTTTTCAATGTTTTCTGTTCTTGTGTTTTTACAAAACAAGATATAACCCTGGGCGCATTCTGATCTCAATCATGTAGATATTGATCTCTTGGTGGTAAGTAGAAATGCTGAGAGATTAAAAATAGATAAAGTACGAGATTTCATGAGATTTCGCCATGGTTTTAAAATAGATCAAATGCCATACATATGTCCGTCTTATATTCATATTTGGTATGTTAATACACAGTGGGCAGCTGGCTGACGATTGAAGAGTTGCTAATATTACTCCTATTTTTAAAGGGGGTGGTGCCCCAGAAATTATAGGTCAGTTAGCCTTATTTTTGTAACAGGAAAATATTCCAGTTTCTGATAAAAGAAGCTTTTTAAAATCATGGAACTAAACCAACACGGGTTCACCAAAGGAAAATCTTGACTCACTAATATGTTTATCTTTATATCGGGGATGCTACTTTTGTCTGAATGATGGACATGGCGTATACATAGTGTACTCAGATTTTCAAAAAAGCTTTTGATAAGGTGCCACAAAAAAGAGATTAAAAAGAGCTAGGCAAATCACGTCAGTAAGGGTTGGGAGAAGAAGTGGTTTGTAGGATGGGTGGATAGGAAAAAGCAAAAGGTTGTTGCTATTAATGGATTCTAGTCAAAGTGGACCCTTATTAGTATTGAGATGGATCAGGTGTTATTGCTTAATTAATGATATTGATAGGGACATAATTAGTAAATTATTAGTAAAGGTTGCTGACGGCATTAAACTCATAGGTATTTTTAGTTGTACTGAGGACGTTGAGGTGTTACAGAATGGCTTGAATCAATTGATAAGTTAGAGAAATATCTAGCACATGAACTTTAATTTTAGTTAGTGCGAGAATGATTAATCTATACAATAGAGAGAGTATATAAGTGGAAGGAGGCCTAAAATGCATAAAGACAAGTTCAGTTAGTAACTGAAGGAGTTAGGATTTTCTTTCACTTGATAAGTCAGTTGTCTGTATTATTTAGTCTGTATACATATATGCTTATAAATGGATGAAAAATAATTTTATTGGATAGAGAGAATTGGAAGGGAATTGTTATTTGCTATTAAATATGATGGTTTGTAGAAATGTACCCTTTTGAAGTTTACCTCACAACCATACTGAATACCTAACGTCCTGCTCAACAATGTTTTAACAAGAAGCTGCGAAAACAAAGACACTAACATTTTGTAAATTTTAGCTGCATAAAACAATACATTCTAATATTTTATGTAAGAAAATTATTCTGAATTAGCTATATTCATTGTCAGATTAATTTTTAGTTTCTAAGTAGGTACGTGGCTCCAATCGGAAGTTAACATTAAAATTTACTTTATATACTGCGACACTAGAAGTAAATAATATCAACTTTGAAACAGTGGTTTATATTTTTATTATATATATATACATTTGTATCGGCACTTGTGTATAATGTTAAAATAATAAATATATAACGTTAAAATAAATACACAATTAAAATAATCACTCTACGTGTCACACGTCATCTTCAGGACCAACCAAAAATTAATATTTTTTTGTAGTAATTTGTGTTTGTTTGTTTGTTGTTCCTTTGCACCTGAAGATGGCGTGTGACACGTCGAAACATGTAGAGTGATTATTTTGATATGATTTTAACGCTGTATATTTATTATCATATTTCTTACTTTACGTTCTGAATTGCTTGTTTTAAAAGCTAGTCTTTCGTTTTATGGCACTTGATGACTTATTCTAGCTTATAATGACAATAATGTGAGCAGTTTTTGCAGCGTCATCAAGAATTGTTTAACGAATAGTCACTTAAATATATTTATAGGTATCGTATGTTTCACAATGAAAATTTTAATCTATTATTAACAAAAATGTAAGAAAATGTGATCCTCAAAGCTATATAACTTCTGTAAACCCTTCAGTAAACGTTGTTCTGAACTATGAATACTGGTGCAAGCTGAGAAGAGCAGCTGTGGAGCTTCCGATGAGAACCATTAGAAACCAGGCAACGCCTTCCCAATTATTGTTTTGTTTTTATCTATTCTCCAACCAGACTTTATTCTCTCTTGAGAGACATACTCGTCTTACCTTAATAGTTTTTGGAATTGTATGTAGAGATAAGACAATTCCTCAAAGGGCTAAATTAAACAAGTTTTACTCAGAAGGAGGTAATCCGTAAGTAATAAAACAATGGTCGTGTTTGTTACATTACAGTACCCGTTCCCATAGAATTCCCAATAGCAATGGTAGCACCATGAGAGGAATTTTTATCTATAAGCCTTATTCTACAATAAGCAACGCGAGTATTTCAACAGACATAGTGAAAGACTCAATTTGTTTCTACAAAGCAGTTACAATAATGTATTATTTAAGGCAAACTATTTTTCTAAAGTTTTGTTTTTGAACGTAAAAAACTGGTGAAGCATTGTAAAAATATAGGACTACTAACTGTGGTAGAAATCCCGTGGTTTTCTCACATTGCTTTTAACGGTTCTCAAATGTGTGAAAATTGCATTTCACATCAATCTCTTGTCTCGCGTAAGTCACGACCCAGTAGGCCTTTCGTTCAATACATGAACTCCTAGGTTTACTGGAAACGAGAAACACATGTACATACTGGATATACAAATATATTTTCAGATAAAAGATTGTTATATCAGTTCATGTATTTAAAAATAATGATTTACCTTGATGTTGCCTAATAAAAAATATGTTATCAAAATTCTACTTATTAATCTTTACTTATTACTCACTAAAATATGTTATTCCAACCAAAAAGTAATATCTTTTGTATCAATTTGTGTTTGTTTTTTTTTTTGTTCCTTTGCACCGTAAATTGCGATACTGTCTTAAATAAATGATTAACCACCTTATTAGTTATATTGCATTTTTGAGTTTTGTCATTAGATAGGAAAATGCATGTTCAGTTACTAGTGGAAATAGGAGAACACAATATTAATAGTAGGAAAGGAAGTTCACTAAGCTGACGTTAGGGTAACCTTTAGACCTATTTTCTTCTACGATGTCTAGCTAATGTTTGAATAATTCAACTATTGTCTCTTTTTTTAAGAGCTGATATGTCGGCTAGCCAACATCATTTCTGTTCTTAAATCATTATGTTTGCACAAAAAATGACAATATTGCAATTAATAAACAAAATATCTACAAAAGTAGTTATTATATTCCAAAAACGTTACAAGTGCCGGTCACAGCATATGGCATTCATAACACATATTAATACACAATTCTTCATTATAGTAAAAGCAATCTGTTTTAGAAAGCCGTGATGATGCACATATACTATCTAATCTATATGTTTGCGCTACAACAAATATATTATGAGCTGAAATTATTAGGTTGTTTTGTTTTCACCCTTATGCTACAACGAAACTTGATATTATAATATGCCCTTAATAAACAATGTTTACATTGTTTAAAATTTACCTCAGGCTTAAAACATGTGCTGTTTTGGCAGTAATATGGGGGTTAAAATAAAGTGATTAAAATACATACAATTTTAATAATAATTTTTTTCCATATTTTTTTATATTGTGAAAAGGCTTTGCCTTCACCAAGTGTGACATTATTATAGTTCCCGCCTCATCATCACGCACATATCTGTAGAACGCTCTGATTAGGCAATTTATTCATTCCCACAAGTGCAAAGACGTAATTATGCTATGATAAAACAGTGAGTAAGAGCAGCAACCTCTCTGACTTTTCAAAGAGGCGTGATAATAGTAACTGTTATTTGACCACAGATAACCAGTATAAAAACTTCTCATTAGAGACTCAGCCAGAAAATCGTGTTTTCAATTACGCTTGGAACGCGAACTGTGAGTAATGAATGACTTCGAGTATGTGATGTTGTCTGACAAATTCGTCTCAGGATTTTCTCCAATGATGATTGAGCAAATATATTAAGAAAAACAAAAGAACAAGTTTCTATAGTTGATGTAATTATAAAGGATGAGGGGGCATATTCATGGTAAGATTTGAGTGCTTTGATTTCTTTACAATGGGCCCAGCATGGCCAGGTGGTTAGGACGCTCGACTTGCAATCTGCGGGTCGCGTGTTCGCATCCCCATCCCAACAAACATGCTCGCCCTTTCAGCCGTGGGGGCGTTATAATGTGACGGTCAATCCCACTATTCGTTGGTAAAAGAGTAGCCCAAGAGTTGGCGGTGGGTGGTGATGACTAGCTGCCTTCCCTCTAGTCTTACACTGCTAAATTAGTGACGGCTATCGCAGATAGCCCTCGTGTAGCTTTGCGCGAAATTGAAAACAAACAAACAATCTTTACAATGGCGATCAGCATCCAGGGCATTTGTGAACACTGTTAGTCGTCTTGTTCACCACGCAATGCTGCATTTTTACCATGATGGACAGGAATGATTCAAAGACGTTAATGTAACAGTCTCTCGTGCTAGTTCTTTCCAACATTACGTGGCTAACGTCAGTCATATTCTTTGGTGATCATCGTAATCACCCAATCTCAATTCTACTGAGTATCTACAGGATGAACATGAAAGCCACATTCGCCACTGTCAAATTTTTCCGTATTCTATGAACGAATTCCAGGCCACGATAAGCGGGGCTACAATCGAACAAGATGTCATTCTGTACCTTGTAGATTCTTCTCCACACCGTATCCAGGCTATATCTTAGTGAAATATAGTCACTCCATATTAGAGATGGCGTCAGTGTACATGACTTACATTTGACCTTAATACCACGGTCCGGTTGTTATATCATATAGGTTGTGGTCTCATTTTACTGAACCAAATAAAACTATTTTTGTGTACAACAATATCTAATACTTTCTTTTCATTCGAAATGCTCCCAGTGGGCATGAAAACAGTATTACAATGAATAATATTTTGGTTGTAGCGCTAAGTTAAGTATATTGAAATTAAAGAATTGGTATTCATATTGTTGCTATAGTGTTGTATGTATTGAAATTAAAGTATCGGTATTCATGTTGCTAATACAATGATGTGTGTACTGAAAATAAAGCTTTGTTATTCATGTTGCTAATACAATGATGTGTGTACTGAAAATAAAGCTTTGTTATTCATGTTGCTAATACAATGTTGTGTGTACTGAAAATAAAGCTTTGTTATTCATGTTGCTAATACAATGTTGTGTGTACTGAAAATAAAGCATTGTTTTTCATGTTGCTATTACAATTTTGTGTGTACTGAAAATAAAGCATTGTTTTTCATGTTGCTATTACAATTTTGTGTGTGTGCTGAAAATAAAGCATTCTTATTCATGCTGCTAATATAATGTTGTGTGTACTGAAAATAAAACATTGTTTTGCATGTTGTTATTATAATGTAGAGGATTTGATACGATCTCTTTCACAATGTTTGTTGGTATTTTGTCCGAGAAACCATTTAATGTAGCCTATTATACTTATCCATGTTAGTCAAGTTGCCAAAAATAACATATAGCTTCGAAAGCAGAGAAATTATGATAACAAAAATAAATAAATATACCTCACAATAAAATTAACTAATCATATATTCTTAGGAAAGTATTACAATCTTTAACAAAAAATCATGTTCAATTAACCCAAAGTGATTCACAATTTTTCCCATTCTGTACATAAAGTATCCTCGTTTTATTGAAGTACACTGCTATCAAACAAGAATAAGAAAAGCGTTTTTGTCTTCTATTTTTTGCTGTATATTCGTTAGTAAACTACGTAGATTGCACATCAAACGATGACCAGCTGAAGGAGATACTAAGAGTATTCTCCTTGCATCATACCTCGCTTAACGTGACAACATCGCTGCACACGGCTCGCTAATTTTTTTTATTTTCTCTTAGAGTAGCCATAGCAACCGTCTCCGCCTTGTTTGTCAATGTGTAGAGGTAAGGCACTATCTTATTTGTAGTTCCCATGGTAACTCATTTTCGAGCAGCAGCGCTGGCGGTTTGTCAACTAAAGGTCGATGAATCAAGAGCGCACGAGCAGGTTTCTCGTGAGTTTCATCAAAGTTTTTTAAAAATCCATCGTCTTATTGATTTCTACCTCGTAGTTTTGTTAACGAAGCATGGGATATAATTCCTTTGCGCAATTAGTAATTAATAGTATAAATAATAATAGGAGGCTCTCAAAAACTTTTGTATGCGCTTATATAGAAAATGAAAATTATATCAGTTTTGCAATATAAAAGAAACAGTTGCATGCGTACATAGATTCATAACATAAAACTAATTTAATTACCAAAACGACCAGTAAAATGTTCGTGTCACCAAAATAAAAATTTTTTAAAAGCATTCAAAATTTATTGTTGATAATTCATAAGTACAATTTACAGAAATTATTCCTTCTTTAACATGTAAAACAACCACGATTCTCTTTTCGTCTCCTTCTTCTTTTCTATTTGCAAAATTGACCACCAAAAACTACAAATTTCGAAAGATTGCTACTATTTCTAGAACACATTAGCATACAATTTTCAGTAGACCTGTTCATGTGCTGTTGAAATCGAAACGCTATTATTTACAACATAATTTAATTAAGCTTAGTGTTGCTCTAACAATAAGTATAGACATCTATAGATCGAGTAACAAGTGTGAATTTTCGGTCTATAATTGCATAAAGAACATGTAATTAGAGGACAAATTTGAAAGAGGACAAAAAAAAATACATTCAAAACGACATTTGAAGTTTGTTTGTTTTCTACTTAACCATCTTCGAATTACCGTGTAGACTGAGTAACTAATAGAAAACATCAAACTCTTAACAATATAGTCGTTGCCCCCATAGTGGTTCAGCGCTAAGACTAAAGACTTGTAGCGCTGAAAACCTAGCTTCGATACCCGTAGTGTGCACAGCATTAATAGTCCATTGTGTTGCTTTGTGCTTAAAAACAAATGGTCATAGTGACCTCTAGCGAAGATGGATAAAAAGTAAAAATTTCCAATCCTGTTTTTTAAAATAACCTAAACAAAAATAGCGAATTTTGTTTTGGTGGACATTTAAAATATGTATCTAGATGACATGTTTCATTACTTCATGAAATACGCCGGTAAACGCCGGTTTACTTTGTTTATTATTAAGCGCTATGTTCCCTTCTTAAATAGTAATAATATTTATAACTAACAACATTACTTATTGCAACAAGAAGTGTGTTTGTTGTTAAGCTCAAAGCCACATAATGGGCTATCAGTGCTGTGCCCACCATGGCTATCGAAGCCTGGTTTTTAGGGTTATAAACCTTCAGACCTATTCTTCAACAAGAAAATAATCATGTCTTGTAGGTTTTACTGCTTATTGAGTGTCAATAATTTAAAAAAGACATTCATTACCCATTTATAATGAAGGTTATGTGAGTTAAGTCTTATGATTGTTTATCTGAAAGTGAATGTAACCTGAAATACCCTTCAACTACACATGGTTAAATTGTCTCGAATTTTATGGTGCAGTTCGTATTATTTACACTAGATGGAAACACTGTAGCGAATTTTTAAGATAAATTACCAATATATATGATAATATTCTGATGACGTTATTTGATTAGGCGTAACCTTTTACTTAAGCTTGACAATCGTTTTTGTCCTACAGGAGTTTCTGCCACTAGCCTTAATCTTAATGCAATATTTGAATAATAAACGGTATTGTTATAAGAACTGTGTGTGTCATTAACCTGCATTATCAATGTTTTCTCTGCGTTTCTTTTAAAATTGTTTGACTATTTTCTCTCCTGTACAATGGACACGTTCTAGTCGTCTTTTACGTAATAAGCTAAATATTTCAATTAATATAAAATATTGCTAATTTTTAGATCTAAATATTTAACATACATGTTTAGAAAAGTTGCTGAAAATGAACTATCATCATATGTTTGTTTCGTAATAGATTTTGAATGATTAATTTTTTACGATTCTAGTTTTGAAACAGATTTTCAATGATGCAATACATCATGTATTATGCATACGTTCATAGTCAAAGAACTATGATAATAGGAAGTAGGCACATATACACATATATCTACTTCTATAGAATAAGCTTTGGAAACTTTACGAAGCGTCAACTCACTAGTAAAGAAACTAAAGATTGAGAACAGGCAATAGCTGTTTTACTGTCAAAAGTTAAATATCTTTTAGATTTAATACAGTAGGCATATTTCTACAAAGTTAAGAAACTTCTAAATACCATGTAGTAGCTGGGCCTCCCATGGACTGGGGAAACATGAAGATCAACAAGCAGTTAAACATTATTAGTAATAGAGATTAAGGCTGATTGACAAAAATTGCACGTCGAAATATTTGCTACATCATTTTCTATCAATACTCTAGAAGTATTTGTCTCGACAATCTATCTTCTGTCTTGTGCAAAATGGGTAAGTATGTGTCTAAAATATGCACCATTCAGAGGATGTTAGTGCCGTCCGTTCATCTGTGTGTTCCTTTGAATAGAAAATAATGTTTTATGGATAACGAGAGATCATTTAATAGTTTTGCTTTCCATCCAAAAAGTCGTGAATTTTAAAGAAAAAGAAAAGTGAAGCTTAGTCTATTCTTGGTTAAACTGGTTACTGAAAATTACCATCCATGTATCACTAAGTTAAACCGGTTACTAAAAATTACCATCCATGTATCACTAAGTTAAACCGGTTACTAAAAATTACCATCTATGTATCATTAAGTTAAACAGGTTACTGAAAATTACCATCCATGTATCACTAAGTTAAACTGGTTACTGAAAATTACCATCCATGTATCACTAAGTTAAACTGGTTA
>NW_013666068.1:492855-519096 GCF_000517525.1 Limulus polyphemus | reverse complement strand
ATCCATGTATCACTATATTAAACTGGTTACTAAAAATTACCATCCATGTATCACTAAGTTAAACTGGTTACTGAAAATTACCATCCATGTATCACTAAGTTAAACTGGTTACTAAAAATTACCATCCATGTATCATTAAGTTAAACAGGTTACTGAAAATTACCATCCTTGTATCACTAAGTTAAACTGGTTATTGAAAATTTCAGCCATCAAATAATTTGTTTACCAAATAATATAGGAGAAGAATTAGTGACCTTAAAGTTCACCCATTCTTCCAATACCTATATTAATGTGGTTTACTTGTGGTGGGTAAAAGACATTTCAAGCTTTGGTGAGAAAAAGACATTTCAAAGATAATATTCCGTAAGTGCGTTTCACTTGTAAAAATTGCAAAATATACTTAACTATTCAGTTCATTACTTTACTTCGAGAGCACCAGTATTTTTGTATGCCGATATGGATTATATCTATGACAAGTAACTCGAGTACTGGTATTTGAATAGCACCTTGTTTGTTTGTGAAACGTACATATAATTCCCATTCTTCTGATTCCTTCACTGTTGGAGATGTTTCAACAATATAGTTAATCAGTCTAAAATATATAGCCTGCATGGTTCAATATCTATTTCACAAATTGTGTTAATATTATCAGTCACTCGTGCCATTTATTACTTATTTGAGAAGCTTTGTTAAAACTGTCACTTTTTTCATTGTTATTATTAGAAGCTTCAACAATATCGATCTAATGAAACCTACAAAATATATCTTCCACGATTGACTGTTTATTTGAGAAACTCCATTGATTTTGTTCCCTTTATGGTTTGCTGATGTTTGAAAATCTCCAATAACAATGATATGTTAACAATAACAATAACACGATCATATATTACTTAGTCATCACCAAAATAAAACAAATTGTTCGTGTTTATCCGTTCCTTGAAACAAAGATTTAATTTAACAATGTCGTAACAGGCTACCGATATTGACTAGTTGATCGGTGACATACTCATTTGTTCCTGGAAACAATAGTATTGAAACAAAAGAGAAGACTGGGAACTGGTGAGCTCACGCCTTGGGTAAATACTATTCATCAATAATGAATTCTGTAAAGGAAGACGATCCGACTTTTTGAATTGTTAAAATTCAGTATAGAATTCGTCTAATCGAAATGAACAGTATAAAAAAAAGCGAAGAGTTGCTTTTAAGAGTTTTGTAATTAAGCTTAGACACACGTCTTTCAGCCAAAATATTATGTTTTTGCAGTGTAGAAAGTTTTATTTAAGCATAATTTAAACACCACACAAAAAGAACTCTCTGAAGTATTTCGAACAACCTGGAAGAGGTAGAAGATAGATACGATTTTGTGTTTTAATTTTATACTATCGTCTCTTGGAATGCCAACGAAATTAGAGGCATATTATTACCTTCCTTTGTATTTTACGCAGTTTTTATAAATGATTTACAAGGTACAGCTTTGCCGCAGTGTAGGGCTTATATGATGTTTCAAACCACATAACTGCTGAAGGTTTACGACAAACCAATATAAAAATCTTAATATTGTAATATTGTGCACTAAGGTTCTCTGGTAAAGGTATGTAACTAAAAGGTATACTTTAAGCAATGAATTCATAAATTTATTGAACTATTTGAGTTTAGTTTATACCTCAAGCACATATGGGGCGTTATAAATTCAGACATTATATATCCAATGCAAGAAGATAATTTATTATTTTCTCACACTAATATATTATATTTTAAATAAATAACATCGATTTAAATTACAAAGAGTTATTTATAAGGTTTTGATCAAAGAACTTGTCTACTTTTGTCATATTGTTGTCGTGAAGTTTTCTGATCATGTACAAGTAAATATTTATCAAGACGCCCTCTACTGATTTATTTATTCCGTAATTTTCTGGCGATCTTTAATCTAAGTTTAGTTTCTTTCTTTGCCGTCAAGCGCAAAGCTACACAAAGAGCTATCTTAGCTGTGTCCACCACGGGTATCGAAACCCGATTTTTAACATTATAAGTTCACGGACTTACCGCTGTGCCACTAAGAAGGGGGAGGAAGTAACCTATCTTTTAATTACCGTAAAGATAAAATAATTAAATTTTATTCCAGACAACAGGTTGCATGAAGCTGCTTTATTCCAGACAACATGTTGCATGAAGCTGCTTTATTCCAGACAACATGTTGCATGAAGCTGGATGTGTTTTACTAAAGAAAGGAACAATTCGGGACAATTATTAATGATTTGATGATATCGGGACTGTACTGACATGAACTACTGAACGCGTGTGGTGCATGAAGCTGCTTTATTCCAGACAACACGAAGCTGGATGTGTTTTACTAAAGAAAGGAACAATTATTAATGATTTGATGATATCGGGACTGTACTGACATGAAATACAATTGTTAATGATTTGATGATATCGGGACTGTACTGACATGAACTAATGAACACGTGTCTTCTATTACCGCTTAGGAAAAGTCCCTAGTAAAACTGGGAATTAATATAAAACAGAAATAAACTCCGAAAGTCCTCCTGAGGTGATACGTTAATTAAGACGTTAAAAAGTATACCTGAAATATTGGCATATCTTATCACAAACTATAAACATAAATGAATTTCTATGCATTATTTATGGCAAAATTGTGTACTTTTTCTTTATAATAAAACATAATAGAGATGTTTTTATGGACGTCCTAGTAATACATATGAAAATTATAGGTGTAATTTTACGATCAACTCAATAGTGAGTCGATAAAAAAAACTCAAAAAAGAAACTTCGTTAGCTTAATTAGCGTACAGAATGTGTTAATAACGCACCCATGATTACACAAAAACTCACAACTAGAATGGAGTAAGTTAACGCTTCATTAAAACTTTAAAATCGAAGACGGTGGACCGTAACGAATTCTCAATAAAGGTAGTAAGTTTGGAATAAAGTTACGTTGTACAGGGTGTCCGAAAAGTTTTGAACCATAAGTGATTTGCAGCTTTTCTAAACTTTTATATACTAAACCATGTTAAAATAGAGCTACGTTTGTGTCTAGGATTCAGTTAGCCTAGCATTGTTTGACCTATAAGTTTCTTATTTATGATATTTAGAGGGGAAAGATACTTGGGCTTGGTTCATCATGTGTTATGTAACTCTCTAGTTTGCTTATCAGTACATTTTTATTAATATTTTTCTTATAATATTAAAGCGAGTTATCCAGGAGTCTGTCTGATAGAGTTGGCATGTTTGAATAATTGTGTAGAAATACTAAGTTTGTTGATCGTGAGACTCTAAATGCTTTCGTTAAAATATAGTTTTGTATTTGCTGTAGTTTGTTGATGTGTGTTTTTGATACATTTATCCATGTTATACAGGCATATTCTACGACTGGATGTATGTTCTTAAATTTTTAATATATTTTCTGGTTTTTGTCAGTCAGACTCCTAAGGTAACTCGTTTTTTTTTCATATTTTGGTTATAATGCTATTAATGTGTGGTATCCAGTTTAGTTTTGAGTCAAATGTAATCCCTAAGAAATTTGCTGATGTTGCTTCCTGTAAGAGAGTCCTGTATAGTTATAACTATGGTATTAACTTGCTTGTTTAGTACGATTTTGTAAATAATATGACTTGTGTTTTGTGCGCATTAATTTTAATTCTCCACTTATTCCAGTACAATTTTATTTCGTGTAGTAGTAGTTGTATATTGTACGTTGTTGGGTTTGGGGCACTCTTCAGATTCTAACATCATCTGCGAACTGTAAGTAAAAGGTGTGGTTTGGGTCTTTGAGAGGAATTTCGATGACATACACGATAAACAGTGTAGGGCTAAATACTCCTCCTTGATGGACACCCGCTTCGGGAGTGCAGCACTCGAAGTAGATGCCCTCATCATTTATTCTGATGCTCCTATCTTCCAGGAAGTTAGAAACCCAGCGAATAATTTCTGTGGGGAGTCCCAGTTTGGACAGTTTGTATCCGAGTCCATTGTGCCATACTTTATCGAATGCTTTTTCAACATCTAGGAAGCATGTGACTGTACATTTTTTTATTATTATTATTAAAGCCGTGTATTATTTCTTCCGTTAATCTTATGAGATGATCTGTTGTTTGTCTTGTTTTTCGGAACCCATTTTATATTTCCGGGAGAATTGATTTAGTTTCAAGGTAATTTATGAATCTACTATTTATAATTTTTTGAAGTAGTTTTCCTAGATTGCTTGTTAGAACTTATGGGCCTGTAATTTTCAGGGTTATTCGCTGATTTTCTTTCTTTCTGGAACATAACAACATCGGCCTGTTTCCAAGTTGTTGGTATGTATCCTGTTTTTAGAGATAAGTTGTATAAAGATGTGAGATGTTCTAATAATCTCAGAATGCCTTTCTTGAGTAATATGTTCTAAATTTTGTCTTGTCCTGATGCTTTGTTTTTCAAAAGTTTTATGTTTTATTGTACTTCTGTTACTTAGATGGGTCTGATAAGTTGTTTTGTTGTGTAGTTGTGTTCCGCTTCTGTTGCTGTGTTGTTGTGTTGAGTGTCCTTAGTGAAGTGTGGTGGATATATATATTACAATTGGTTGTGATATAATTATTTACTATGTTCATGAAGTGGTTGTTCATGTTTGAGTTGTTTGGTGTTTTGAAAGTGATCATAATCCCCAAAAGACAGTTTTGAGTGTTCTTGCTAGTTTTTAAAGTAAGAACATTGCCATGTAGTACTTAATGATATATAAATGATATTATATGATATATGGATATTATATTTTAATTGGTGAATTTGTACCATCTAAGAAATGTTTTCATGTTTATGGCTTTTTATTTATTTTTGTTACGTGTCCTATAATGCAAGAAATAAATTTCATCTGTGGTCACAAAGGTCATTCTGAATGACCACTTTGTTATTGTACCATTGTTCTTCTTATTTATTTCTTATAAAGTTTCTTAAATGCATTTATATTAATTTTTATTTTTTACAGCCTAAACATCACTCTGAACGACCACTTTATTGTTGCAATTGTGTTCGTCTTATATGTTTTTTAAATGTTCTTAAATGTATTTATATTAAGTTTTATTTTTCTATCCTAAATATTACTCTGATGACCACTATATTATTGCACCTGTGTTCGTATTATGTCCTTCTTTCTTAATGTTTCTAAATGTATGTATGTTAAGTTTTATTTTTCCAAAGGATTATAATATTCTTTAAGAGTACTTTCCACTCCTGATTTGAATATTTCAGTCAAAGGCAAGTTTGATGTTCAGAATTAGATACAGAACAAGTAAATAAATCACATTTGTAACATACAAACATTTTCTACCCTTTGGGCACCATTTTAGGCAGTCTATTTACCCTATATATTTTCATAATAGTACAGTAGTAAGTAAGGAAAATATTACTAAACTTAGACAAATGTTGCGAAATTGATATTTTACTATATGTTTTATATTAAAAGTTTTGCTTACCCTCTAGTGTTAAATAACTTCTTAGTATTATACTTCTAGAGCCTAGAGAGTGTTGTAGTGGCAACGCTCGAATTTTATTTTGATTATAAATATCGTAGTTTTATAAAAGCACACACATTTAGTTTTTGATTAGCAGATGCAGAACCTTATCCATGCTCGTTAATTAAGTTGTGATTTGAAACTATTTTCAGGTTACATATATGTGACAGCAATTATGCAAGATTATTTTGATTTATTTTTTGTGAATTCAATCGAATAACTAGATATTACGTTTTATTAAATTGCAAGGATCACAATTTTTGGTGGTTGAGATATTTGACAAATATATATGCTATAATAAAACGTTTTCGGAGTCTCGCCACTTCGTTACAATCTATGTCACCATGTCCGATCATGCTTTACCTGACGGCCATACATCTTAATAGGAAGATGACAGATTCCCAACGTCCATTTAAATAATTTAATTGCACAAAAGTTCATAAGCGCTGCCTTAGGCAACTTGACTGGTATGTCTTGCTGCGGAATAACTAATTTGTTCGTAGAATTTTCGCGAAAAGCTACACGAAGGCTACTTGGCTAGCCATCCCTAATTATCAAATGAAAGGCATTGCGTCAAAACTAACATCTGCCAACTATTGGGCTATTCTTTAACAATGAATAGGGCGATTTACGATCATGTTATAACGCCCCCATAGTTGAAAGGGCAAGCATTTTCGAGGACAAGTTTTGATCTTGTGAACTATAGATTGCGAGTTGACCTCCCTAACCACCAAGTTATCCAGGTCAATATGGAATAACATGAATAACCGATGAGGTATGCGACAATTGAGCTGAAATGTCATAGAAGTAATTTGTGTACAGGTGAAATAATTCACTTTTCCAGAAGACAATCTTTTTTGATTAAGTTCTGTATGGTTTCCTAAGGTCATGTAGATGCCCTGTACCTTTGTGTTGGTCGATTCTCACCTGTTACAATACTTCACACCTTGTTTACCACGGCTGGGGTACGACTTGTTACAAGTCTCTTTTAAGAATCTCCTGGTGCCCTAAGTTTAAGAATATTCCCTTTTAATCAATGTCATTAAGTACAGATGATATTTTGATTCTTTAAACTTTAAATCCCCGATTTTAACAAATCTTTATGAACTGAATGGTGAATATTTTTGTGTCTAAAAGGGCTGTTAATATCCCTTCTCAAAGCTACGAATATTTAGTGGTATCACAAACAATATCAAAATGTAGTTCTGATACATACCGTTCTACTACGACTGTATAATCTACTCTGAATGTCACATGAAGTGTTGATTTGCATATTCAAAATCGTTTTGATATAACGTGCTCCAATCTTCTTTTCCAGTTCAAATTTTATAAGTAAAATTGGTAAACTCCATTTATTTTCTAGATCCCCCTGGTGAGGCAGCGGTAAATCTATTTACTTACAACGCTAAAAACAGGGGTTCGATTTCCCTGGCGGACACACCAGATAGCTTGTTGTGACTTTGTTCTAAAACAAACATATGCACGTTTTCTAGAAATAAAGTAAACTGTAAATAAGTCGTTACCTCCTCTGGGATCTAAACATCCACCCACGTGATTGCCGTGAGTGGCGACCCGTGAAGTGGAGGAGAGGATCTTGGTGGTTGAGTGGCATCTGGGGCACAGCAACACACCACTTTGGCCTTGAATTCCTGTAGACGGGTAGCCTTGAGGTTCCCCCAAGGGTCAATTGGTTGGACCCATGGGGTTGAGGTCAACTGAGTACCAGTGTTGGGCGTTCTCAACAGGTGTTGTGGACATCGTGTCCGATGCTCGTGTTTGGGTATAGTGCCCACGAAACCCTGGCAGTGTCCTTGTTTGACATTGTAGAGTGTCCCCTCGTAGGACTCCATGGTGCGTGGGGTCAGTGGGCACTGAATCTTACTCTTTGTATTATGGATCCCCAAACCCTAATAAGAACAAAATAGTAAAAACTCCACTCATTGGTAAACGACCATGCCTTGAAGACTCTGAAAAGCAGTCTCCACATCCATTGTACACCTTTACCTAGTTTTCTTATCGTGCATTCTTTGTCGGAATAACCTTTAGGGCAAATGCCTCCCTTTTTTATTCCAAAGGGATTAGAGGGGCTTGCTGGCTCCCCAAAGTCAGTCAAGAAGCTACGTTCAGGGGACATCTTGGTGGAACAACGATACCAAAACACAGTGAACTCCTCTTGAATTCAAAGGCCATTGGTGGTATATCCATTGAGGTTACTCCCCTTGCTACTTTGAATTCTTCACGAGGAGTTATTGTCGAGGAGGATTTGAAGAACATCCCCGAGTCAGAGATCCTTTCTGGTTTCCCCAGTTAAGGTGTTTCTGTGGTGCATTGTATCTCCACTCGTAAAAACGGACTTATGCTGCCTACCAATGTTTTCATTTTCATCGCCACGTCCACCTGTCACTGACAGGTTGTTTGAACTGTAAGGTACAGCCATATATTCCCAATCATCTCCGATGTTTCCAGTGTCAGTGGTTCCGTCATTCAAAAGCATCTTGTCGTAGTTCTGTGATGTGTGCTCGTTGTGGTGACAAGGACCACGATGCCTACGAGTTCGAACTGGACCCTCACTTTGTTAATTGTTGTGTTCCCACCCATCTTACTATAGATATTGCCCTAAGTGGGTGGAGGAGAAAGAGTTACGGCATTTGAAGACTGTTAACAACATTTCTTACCATGAGGCTTGGAAGCTATTGTTCCCTACTCCATCTTGGACATATTCCACTGCACTATGCTCTCACCATTGGGAGTGCAGATAGACCTTTTCATGCTTTAGTCTGAGTCTTTTTCACGTCATGTGAGTGATTTTCTGCCCTCAATGGATAACAGTCTACGTCTACTCTAATCTCTGTCCCCACCATTCCTTCCAGTGTTCACCTCCTATGGCACCGACCTCCGGTGTCTGCTCGAGTCCTTCTTCTTGGGCCCGAGATGCAGGATGACCATTCAATCACATCCTCAGTCGCTGGATTCTAAGTCTAATGACAAAGATCTGCCCACTCAACCAAGGGCAGGATCCATGCAGGTTGATAGATCACATTCTAGTAAAGAAAAACAGCGTGGTCGTAAACCAAGTTCTTCTTCACCTAAATAAAAATGGCCACTTTGATGCAGTAGAATTGTCGAGGTTTTTTTTCTAATCTCGATGACATTAAGACCTTGATCGATTCCTATCATCCCATGTGTCTCTCCTTACAGGAAACATTTCTGAAACCTGCCAGTACACTCACCTTTCGGTAGTTTTCTTTGTACTGGAATGACAGGTTGTGTGATGGACGAGTGCATGGAGAGGTGGCATTGCTGGTCGATCAGGATGTGCCCTACTTATCTGTGTCACTCGATGCACACTTGGAGGCCGTAGCCATCTGTGTTTTCTTGGGTCATACCATCACTGTGTGTTCTCTCTATTTGTCTCCTGGAGAGACTTGTGATAAATCGGGCCTTGATGCTCTCTTTGAACAGTTGTCATCTCCCTTTTTAATCGTGGAAGACTTTAATCGACACAACTCCCTCTTGGGTGGTGCTAATATTGATGGGAGGGGTCGTCCCGTAGAGCATATGCTCTCAGATTACAATCTTTCTCTCTTCAATACTGTATTTTATACTTATTTTCATGTATCTAGTCAGTCTTTCACTGCTATTGATCTCTTGGTCTGCTCCCATTCACTTTTCTCCCACTTTTCTGGGATGGTTGATAGTCACCCATAAGGCAGTGATTATCCTATCGTTATGATGCCATGGTCGATTCAACCCGACGTGAGTGCCACGGTGGAAGTTTGACCAGGCTGACTGGCCCTCTTTCACCCCTCTCTCTGAACTTGATCCTGCTATTGTCTGTCTGCCATCAATAGACGACTGTGTGGTAGCAGTGACTGCCTGTGTCGTCCAGGCAGCTGTTCACTTTATTCCTAAGACCATGACACGTTTTCCATGGTATCTTCGTCCATGGTGAAGTCCTGCCTGGCAGGAGGCATGGAAGGCTCAAAAACGGGCCTGGGATACCTTCCAATGGTATCCCTCTCTTTCTAACCACATAGTTTATCAGTGGGCCCGTGCCAACGCTCGGCAGGTTCGATTTCAAAGCCAAAAGGAGTATTGGATTAAGTTCACTACAAGCATCTCTTCTACCACCAGTTCCAAAACTATACGGGACACGATTCGGAAAGTCACTAGAAGGTGTGCTTCCCATCCCCTTTCCATCTTGCTCTCCAATGACCAGGAAGTTGCTGATGTCCGGAACATTGCTGATGCTCTCGGCCACAGCTTTTCTCGTGCATTTAGCACTTCTGTTTCTTCTTCTGATTTCTTGGCCATCAAGTCTCAGGCAGAGCGATCACCTCTTTCCTTTCGGGCCAATCATCTCTACGACTATAACCACCCCTTTACACTGGTGGAACTCAAACTTGCTATTCATTGGTCTGGCAGTACATTGGTTGGACCTAATGATGCTCATTATGAGATCCTGAATAATCTCTCTCATGCCTCTCTTGCTATTCTTCTGGTTATTTTTAACTGGATCTGGCAGGAGCATGTTTTTCTTAATGCTTGGCATCAGCCTATTGTCCTCCATTTCTCTAAACCTGGGAAAGATCCCAAGATTCCTTCTAATTATTGTCCCATAGCTTTGACTAGCTGTCTCTGTAAGGTGTTAGAGAGGATGGTTGTTGCTCGTCTTGTTTCCATATTTTTTGATCATGAGAAGGCTTATGACACTATGTGGAGGTATGGCATTTTGCAGGACCTCCACTCCTATGAGTGGTATGACCATTTACCCATTTTTATTAAGAACTTTTTATTGTACAGGCGATTCTGAGTCCGTGTTGGTTCGACTTCTGCCCATTCTTTTGCACAGGAACATGGAGTCCCTAAGGACTGTGTCTTGAATGTCACATTTTGTAGTGTCAAAATTAATGCTATCACTAAATACCTTTCTCCTACTGTTGCAAATTGGCTCTATGTTGGTCGTTGGTTTATTGAGCAGCAGCTTCAGACTGCCCTCAATCGCTTGTTGAAGTGGACCACTGTAAACGGTTTTGCATTTTATTTTTCCAAAACCGTTTGCATGCATTTTTGCCACCAATAGGTCTACACCCTGATCCCGACCTCCGTCTCGGCAATGTTGTTATTCGTGTGGTCTCTGAGGCAAAGTTCTTGGGGCTTATCTTTGACTGTAAACTTACTTTCATTCCACATGTCAAGCAACTACGTGTCAAATGTATAAGGGCACTGAACATCCTCTGTGTCCTATCTTCCACCTCTTAGGAAGCAGATCGATGTTCTATGCTCAGGATCTATCGTGCCCTGATTCGATCCAAACTGGACTATGAGTCTTTGGTCTATGGTTCTGCCAGGACCTCAGCCTTGAAGATGGTGGACCTTGTTCACCATATGGGACTTTGGCTCTGCATCAGGGCTTTTCGCACTTCTCCAGTCCAGAGTTTGTACAATGAGTCCCACGAACCTCCTATTCATCTCCGCCATTTGCAACTTTCTCTAAAATATGCTACGAAGCTTCGATCCTAATTACAGCATCCCACCTGGGATTGTGTCTTTCTTCCTCAGTGGGCTATGCTCTTTTAGAACAGATGGTCTGCAATTCTTCACTTTGGCCTTTGTATCTGGGCACAACTGGCTGAATTAGGTCTGGCATTGGATGACGTTGTTGTCTCCATTGATCAGCCCATCCCGCCATGGCTTATTACCATCCCCGCCTGTGACATTTTCTTGAGTCATTTGAGGAAGGCGGATACTATCGATTGGAAGTACCATTTTCTTTTTGTTGAACATCTTTCAAACCATCCTTCTATTCCTATTTACAGAAATGGTTCGAAAACGTGTGACTTTGTAGGCTCTGCCATGGTTTGCCGTGGCTTGGTAGTTGCTCACAGGATCCCCTGTACAGTTTCTGTGTTCACTGCTGAGTTGTATGCTATTTCTCTTGCCATGGATCGTGTAGAAGCTATGCAGTACAGCGATTGTACTATTTACACAGATTCTCTTAGCTCTCTACTGGCCTTGGAATCGTTTATTTAGTTCTCACCCTGTACTCGTTAATATTCAACAACGACTGACTCATTTTCTCTATCTTCTGTTTCCATCTAGTTTTTCTGGATACCTGGCCACGTCGGTATTCGCAGGAACGAGCTCGTTGACACCGCAGCTAAGTCCATTTGCTCTGGCGCCATCACGGCCGTGCCTGTTCCATACATAGACTACGGTCCTGTATTCAAGACGCGGCTTCTCGCCAGTTGGCAGTAATTTTGGAGTGAGTAACGTTATAACAAGCGTTTCCAAATCAAACCTTCTGTTGCTCTGTGGCCGTCTTGTTTCCGTAAGGACCGGAAGGAGGAGGTTGGCCTGGCAAAGCTACAAATTGGTCACAGTTTTTTAACTCATCGTTTTTTTTAACAGGTATTGACCCACCGATGTGTAGCCATTGTGATACTCAAGTCCCAATAGCCAACATTTTACTGTCGTGCCGTCGTTACGAGAGTGAGCGGCAAGACCATTTTAGACATGTGTTTTGTAAGGGTTTACCCCTGACGTTGGACGGTATCACTAGCGATGGTAACACTGTCCAACTTGATTGTATTTTTAATTTTTTAAGAACAATTGGTCTTTTTAATTCTATTTAATTCTTTTATCTGTATTTTGGACATATTTTGGTTTTAACTCAATTTATTTTTACATTTTACTACAATTTACTTTTACTGTTTTTACCGGTTGTTTGGCGCAGATAGCCTAGTTGCTTTGCGCCATAAAACACCAACCAACCAACTTCATGAATCAATAATACTGAAGTGTTTTTTTTCATTCTTTGCACTTACTAATGAACGTTTGTGTGTCAGAACTCAGTTAGATACATTGTGTACATTTGTACAGTATGATAACTTATTGTGTTGTCATGAAGAACGATCTTGTGGAGAACCTCAAAGGGAAGTTATCTCAGTATGGCTTTCTCAGTAGTTACATACTAACTAGTACCATTTTTATCGAACTATAACGAAAGACATACTCATAATTTTATAATATATGAAAGAATTAGCCAAATATAAAATGAGTAAATTAAATAATAACTTATATCAGATACACAGAACTGAATGCTTTTTTAATAAACAGTATGATTTCCTTTGTCTCAATATACATATATTTAGAAATTTCTAATTGCTTTCTATAGTATTAATTAATTAAAATCTCACAAAGTTAAGTTGCTATTATAGCTTGTTAAAGAACTAAACTCTTATCACTTTGAAACTATTTCATTTAACATCGGAATCAACATGTAATTTATAGTTATTTGTGAATAAATATCAAAATAGAGATAAACTTTCCAAAAAAGGTAAACACAGCCGGTTTTATATTTAGAATCAGATTTATTTTACATTGAAAAGATTGGGTGTACTGACAAGAAAAGGGAACTGTGAACGGAACTAAGCTTTTTTCGCGTTATTTCAACGTTATACCTTACTTTACTTAGCAAGTTATTACAAAGAATTAAACAGTTTTAGAAAATGTATGACCTGATTGAAACCTTATCTTTCGTTCAGAATCATTTTGACATTCAATCAGTTAAACGTGTGAAACGAGATGCATCAAAATCATATCTTATGTCATTTTATAGCACCCCTTATTGCTGACCCACAGCCTGATTGTACTTCATAATATTTGGATAACTGAGAGAATAAATCCAAGGCTCAAGACGTCATGCCGATGAATACACTCAGCGATTTCATCTGTGGGCTAAAGAAGTGAAAGTCAATCATGTTATTTAGATGAAAGACCCAAAATAAACCAATGTGATGGCGGATGCTACTGTATACCTGCCCCCTTCTTTGGTCAGTAGCTCAAAACTAGGTAAAGCTATACCTTAATCTTTGGTAATTCTGACCTGACCATTTAACCCTCGTGCGCGTACGGTGTTCTTTCTCAAGCTGAAAATTTCAATTCTTGGTATCACTTTTACGTTAATTCTAATGAAACTTTAAAACATAAAACAAATAACAAATTACAGGTTTTACACATTGCTATGTGTTCTAGTTTTAAGCGTTACAACTGCTGTCTTGGTCCGGTTTATTCGGTCATCTCCAACTTTGATAAATTGAAAATTCCACAATAACCCAAAGAAACACTTTTTAAATTGTAATTTAAGATTGACAATAAACAAAATAGTTAAAATAATCATGTTTATGCCTCTTGCTCTGGTATAAGAAAAATAGAAGCAAATATGTTAGAAGGTTTGGGTCAAAAATGTATACTTAGCTAATTGTAAGAGAAAAAGAAATCCTTCCTATTGTAAACTATATGGAGAATAGGTAAAGGTAAGAGTGAAAAAGACATATAAAAGGAAGTAAGAAGATGGTGTAAACTGTACAAAAACATAAAAATAAGTATAGTAAACTAATTAGACACAACTCGTATTAATAACAGTTTGTAGGCTCGGCATGGCCTATTGATAAGCGTTCCGTGTTACGGACCTAAAGGTTCAAGATACGATATGCAACTGAGCAGCCACTGCCCTTTTAGAAGTGGGGATGATGTTATAACTGTGACACCCTGTTTTGCTATCTGTTAAGAATAGTAGCGTATGCTACTAACTGGTTGCCTTCCCTTTGGTCGTCAATCTAAGATCGTGATGACTATGCATGAATATTGAGAAGACCTGTTCATTTAGCCTACCTGTTTTGTTTACGTGAAAATACCAACTACGTAACTAGTTGAAGCCATATAACATAAATATTTAAAAACAGTAGATCTGTAATATTAATAGGCCCTCACGAGCCAGTGGGGACTTTTGTGTTGAAAACAAAACAAAACTGCCCAATCTGGTTTTTCTTAATTTGAACTGAAATTTTTTGGATATTTTATTGGCTAAAAAGGAGGCTTTTCCCGCACTCTTTTAGGGTTGGGACTGCGAAAAGTGATTTGAATTGGTAAGGGGGCTGAAATTCGTCAGCATCATGAGCTTAACGGCCAATCACAAGAAGCATGGAAGTTCCCAACTGACACGCAGAGGTATTCAGGAACCGTTTAGAACGACCTTGGTAGATAATGTGCAGCAAGCCGAGTACAATATCATGCCTGTAGCTGCTTTCAAAGTGCTCCTGTCTGCTCATCCTACTGCTGACTATCGTGATGCTTCGACCTTCCCTACAGAATCGCAGGTGAAATAGTTCGTATCTCAACTGAAAGCTAAACATAAAAAGTTGATAGCAGAAGCATAAAAGGCTGGCAATTGCTTAATTAATGATGCTGAGAATGTGGCTTTATTGATATATACTAAATTTACTCCCAGCGGGTAGAACTTAGTACTAGCTAGTATGGAGACTTGAGGATGCTGTATATCACTTAAACATTTATCAATTAACAAATGAAAATTTGTCTCGAAAAGATACGTCCAAAACCATCCACTTTGGGAGTTTCCGGATTGAACTTACTTTTAATATTAAACAAACTGTAGTGTAAATATACCACTTGGCTTCTGAGGGACATGTTGAATTTACTAATTTGTAATGATATCGAGAAAATAAACGAGTGAAATATTTATATATATATACATATACAAGTAGAGACCCGCAAAACATTTGCTGTCAAATTAGTATATTTATTACAACAGTACTTCTTCAAATACAGGGTTTCTAGAATAAATAAAAAAATTCTAATCGCAAACACCGAAATCTATAAGTTCACTTATCTTAGGCCTAACATTAGTTAAGCCTTTATTAATTAAGTATAGCCTACATTCAATAGAAAGAGATAAATTAATACTTGTAACTTGTGTACGTTTTTCTCGTTTTAGTTAAGTTAGAGCTAAGCTTTACAATACTCAATACTGTCAATCAATAAAGTTATATTATTCTACGACCTAACGTTAGACCTTTTTAAAAACTTTGATAAGCTTTTATTGCGTTTTTGTACAAAATGTCTTCTAAAGTATATTTACATCAGCTTTTTTCTTACGTCATTGAAATGAAGTGTGCACGCATGCGCATTTATATATTATAAGACATGCATATGTGTATCCTTCCATGGTATAAATTGAATAACTAAAAATGCGAAAATCGAAGTAGTTTTAAATACATGCACAATCTAATGATACTAAGTAAATTACTGGAATACAATAACAATATATAAGTGAAATTAGTCGAGAAAAAAGATCGAATTTAGTAAACTACACTAAGATAAAACAGAATATGGTAGTGAAAATAAGCACATGTAATTTAATTTCATCAAACAATGGGAATAACAAGGAACAAATGTTGTAAATTATAAAAAAAAACGAGAATAAAAAAACCAGTAACGTGAATAATACACCTAAAGTCATTTTTATAAGTTTCGAGACGACTCGAATGGGTAATGAAAGAAACTTTATTACAAGTAACAAATCTACGACGTTTCAACAAGTTTTGCTGTCATCAGTTTTCTTCATTACTCATTCAAACTGCCTCCAGACTTTATTATCTAAGAGTGGGTTCCTCTTCATCCGATTTGGAAGTCGTGTTTTATTATAGTGTACGGAATTGAAAACGACAAGTATTATTGAAACATGTCGGTCGTACATGACATTTAGTTAATCACAAGCAAACAACTAAAGCAAATATAGTGAAATAAGTAGACACAAGTACAGCGAAATAAGGAGAACAAAAGGTCAGGCAATCCAATATTTTACTTTTACTGTATCCTACAAAATTACAGGAAATGAAATGGTAGTGAAAGTCACTACAAATAAGCATAAATGAAACAATTTCGTCGTGTGGTTATATAGAACATAAGGCAGTATAATTCTACTCCATTGTTACCAATATTCTGGTTGGATCACTCTGAGATCTAATGATATTTTATTCAGTGGATCAAAAGGCTTCTTTGAAATGGTATTTTGTTCTTGTTACGACTATGAATAAAAGTTTTATTTTTCATTGTGCTTTTTTTTTATGGTGGAGGAATTATCTGAGGATAGCCTTGCGAAATAAGAATACAACACCAGATTGTGTGATTTTAAGAAGAACTTGAACATTCCAGACAAATCTAGTGTCTCTGAGAATAAAAAATAATAATCTCTGTACATAAAAACTCTATCGGATTCTGTAAATCCTTGAAAAGCATGAACATTCCAGATATAATATAATTTCTTTGAGTATAGCAGAAGAAGTTGCCTTACATAAAAATCCCACCAGATCCTGTATATATCTATGATGAATATGAACATTCCAGCAGAATCAAGACTTTCTGAGTATAGTAGAAAATGTCGCCTTACGTAAAAACCCCGCCAGATCCTGTAAATCTATGATGAATATGAACATTCCAGACAGAATCAAGACTTTCTGAGTATAGCAGGAAAAGTCGCCTTACGTAAAAACCCCACCAGATCCTGTAAATCTATGATGAATATGAACATTCCAGACAGAATCGATGCCACTGGAACTAACAGCATTTACTGAACGTCTGTCTGCACTAGCTTACATATACCTACCTATCGCACCCATATGGCAGTATTTCAGAAAATCTTGAAACAATGGAATTGTATATCAACAAACAATATACTTTAAAAGCATAGGTGAAACACAACTTGGAGAGATTTAGAAGCTAAAGATATTTTAAAACGTAAACATAAATAAAACAAGTTTATGCACGAGGGAATAAAGGAGCATCCACAATCTGCGAAGTTATCGGTTCAGAAAATAGAAAACATATATATACTAAGGTAAGACATTTTATATTTATGTAACAAACATTATATTTACCACACATACACTTACAATTGTTTTACCCACTCAAAGCGAGTGAAAAGAGTTGCTAAACACCTCTAATTTTTCGGTTTAATGTCATCTCTGAACTGTAATTTCTGATCACCTTAAATGGACTTCATAACAGTATACGTGTGAGTATATTAATTTTACTACAAAGGATTGAATGAAATGATTTAACACCATCAGTAAATGTCTATTTTGGTGTTTTTTGTTTTTTTTTAAAGAAAGAAATGGCTTTTTATTAAAGGCTACAACGGGAGACATTCTTTTAGCAAAAGATATTTTACAATAAAGTTGTAATATATTTTCGAAAAGACCCACCCCCAGTAGCATAGCGGTATGCCTGCGAATTTATACTGCTAGAAACCGGGTTTCGATACCCGTGGTGGGCAGAACACAGACAGCCCTTTGTGTAGCTTTAAGCTTAATAACAAACACCAACAACGAAAAGACTCCTAGTGACTCAGTACTAAGTCTCGAGTCTTATAATGCGAAAACCGGGTTTCGACACCATTGATGGGCACAGCACAGATATTCCATTGTGTAGCGTTATGTTTAACAACAAAGTAACAAAACGAAATATATAAGTAATTATATTCGTTTACAAGATTTTATGTGTTTAGTTTTTCTTTAAGCACTTGATTTATGAATTTATTAGCGTCTATAACTAAACTTTCATGATTCTTCTGTGTTATAAATATTTTTACTTTCAATACAGTACATTATATATAGTTATGGAAGCAAAGGTTGTTTAAATTTCCTTCTGACTTTGTGATTTTTCTGTTGATATTTCATATTTATGGTAAATATATGTAAGTACGTATCAGAACATAGGTACATATGTTTTGAGTGATTAATTTAATGCGTTCACCCTAAATTGTCTTTTTTTAGACAAATATAAAATTCATAGCTTAAGTATGTGCTGGTTCATCTTTTCTTAGTAACTTCTAACACATAATTAGTTTTGTATGTTATTTTCTAAAATAGAAAAAAAGGACGTAATATACTCTCTAAGTATGGTGCCATAGTTCTTTTGACTTTATTACTATTATACTAAACGTTATATATTGTAATAGTTCCAATATATTGTTTACTTACTGAATTAGGAAGTTTTTCATCATGACGCTTTATTTGACATTTGAAATTTTCTTTGTTATTTAACTGCCCCCCAGTGGCACAGTGGTATGTCTGGGGACTTGTACTACTAGAATCCGGGCTTCGATACCCGTGGTGGGCAGAGGAGAGATAGCTCTTTGTGTATCTCTGTGCTTGATAACAAACAACAATAACATTATTTAACTCGGAAATGCTTGAAACCTAAGAGTTAAGTTGTGTTTCAATGGAACCAGTGGTGTTATATAATACATGGATGATCCAAATCAAAGTCTTTTCGACCATAAATTTCCATTTAAAACTATATGTGGCTACAAAACAAATGGATACGTTTCCTATGAGAGTATTTTATTAAATTTTTTACTACATAAAACACAAATACTTTCACGTACGCCCTGATGCTTGACTGTTGTAAAAACTTAGTCACTTTGCTCGTTTCTCAAGTATTTGTTTTACTCTACTATGAAAACAAAAGTTAGCAGATATCACCGTTTGTGCGCATTTGGTTAAGTTGGGTAAACATAGGTGATAAGTTTGAAACAAGACTAAAATTACTTTTTCGCAATCTTCCAGTTCCGAAGCGCTAATGTTAACACTATGTTATACATTTATCATTCAACCCCACCCCACCACCCCCAGTGGCTCAGTGGTAATTCTGCGGGCTTATGACGCTACGAATAAAGTTTCGAGACTCATGATGGGCAGAACACGGGTAGCCTATTGTGTATCTTTGTGCTTAACAAGAACAAAATTATCATTCAGATTCATTTTTATTGCCCTTTAACCAGGTTTATGGAATAGAGTAACATTTAAAGTCTTTTATTTATGAATTAAAAGTTTAATTTTAAGGGTTGAATATTATGATTATTTTTTACCGTCATTCTGTACTTAATTGTTGAAGATTTTATATTTATCTGTAGTGGTTTCTCATCATATTAAATCATGAATTTACAAACTGCCTGAAAATTCACAAGAAGGGAAGCGTATTCATCTTTATTTCACTGTATAAACTTTCATCTAGAGATGGATAAAGCTAAGATAAAACAATGCTCGTAGTTAGCTTATTACAAAAATAATGGTTTGTTTGTTTGATACAGATATTCGCGCAAAGCTACACGAGGACTATCTGCTCTAGATGTCCCTAATTTTGAACTGATATATTAGAGTTAGTCAACTAGCCAATAACATTCACCGCCAATTGAGCTACCATGGCTCTAAAGTGCACAGAAAGCCCGATTTTACCACAATAGGGCGTGAATCAGAGGCCTTCAGACTCATCTGGTACGCTAACTATTAGGCCAGATCCGGCCCAGATGTGAAAATAAAATTTTTATAAAAAATCCCAACTTGATCACCATCCTTAGAATTCATGTATTTACCTGTGCGCGATTTCTGAATAAATCTTACTGATAAATGCTATTTAACTCTGTATATAGGAATAGAAGAAATATAACATGATTTTCAGATTATTTTCCATAGAGCAAACGAAAATGAATCTTTTAAATCGTATCGATATTGTATGGCTATTTTGTCTAATAATTCCAGTTTTTTGTTGTTGTTGTACTAAACCAAGTTAAGATGATAAATAAGTAATAAACAGCTGATTGTAAGAGGCTTTTCTTTTAAGTTTTCAACAGCTTAAATCTAATAGCAGGCGCTTAAAGATATGACATTGGGAAATGGAGATGATATACTTAAAATAAAACGCATTGATTATTAACTAGTTTTGAGTCAATGTTTTATAAGCAGTTTTAAATATGAGAATTTAAAGTTAACGTATTGTGAATAGTAATTCTATTTGGAAAGCTGGACAGGCTTTAATTTACTTTCGAAATTAAGGATTATACAAGTTGGAATCGTACTTCTCATGGTCTTAAATGCAATAAATTTGATGTATATCATATTGTAATATATTCATACGTCTATAAAATCAAAATGTTAAGAAACACTAAAAGCTATACCTTGATGAATAACCGCAGACCACGTTTCGAAATGAGTGTGATGAATTTATAAGAAAATGCACTAATGTGTATTATTTTTCTTAGCATAAATGTCAAAGTTTATCATAACGTTGTCATTTCGAAGTTGTCATCCCAAGTGTGCAGTGTTCTTACGTTAATTCATAAAGTTTAATGCAAGTGGACGTATTAACTTTATTTTCTAAATCCATAGACCAAAAAGAGATAAATTCGTTTTCTCGAGGATCTAACTGATGTTCCATCAGAACGCACGACAAATTTATTTAACGTTCCAATTGTGGTTACAGAATTAAATTACACTAACCCCTCTGGTTAACTCCAAACGCTGAGGAGCTCTTATAAAGTACAGGGATAATACAATATACATACACATCACCCCAGGAAAAACTTACCCATGAAATAGTGCAATAGAAGAACATACAGAACGTCTCCGCTTTACCTGAATGAAGCGAGCCGCCTTCTGGAAAAGAGCAAAACAATAAAAGATAATTTATTCCTTCATCACACTTCAAGTGATAAGCTGAATACCTTAACATTTTCCTACCAGACCCTAACATATAAACAGTTATCAAGTAGAACGACAAAGAAAAATACTTTACGCTTTTCTTTAATCTATAAGTTTAGAAGTTATTAAGTTCAGTAGGAAGATGAAAGACGGTATTTTACTTATTTATGCATTCGATATGATAAGCAGGTATCAAGCATGGCGGTTCAAAACAGTACTTTACATATTCACTTCACCCTTGGATATAAACAGATATAAAGCAGAGAGGGCTCAGAACAATACCTTACTGTGTTGCCTTACCCTTGGATGTAAACAGATATAAAGTAGAGGGGGCTCAAAACAATACCTTACTGTGTTGCCTCACCCTTGGATGTAAACAGATATAAAGTAGAGGGGGCTCAAAACAATACTTTACTGCGTCTCCTTACTCTTGAATGTAAACAGATGTTAAGCAGGGTAGGCCTAAGGCAGTACATGATAACCCAAGGGAAAAAAGCAGCCATCAAACAAAACTACAAAATGACATCTTACATCTACGACACACATTAGGGATGATTGAGGTAATTATGAAGAACTATAGTTGCGTGTACGCATTATTTAATTTCTGTAGTGCATGTTGATGTATAGAAGATATATTAATACTAGAAATAAACGACCTTATAACATCAAAATGTAGAGTTTTGGTTTGTTTTTTAGTGAACGCTCCTGAAGAAGCTGTAACGCGAAGCGTTGAATGTCTAATTAAATAATAACAACATTTTGGTGTTATAAGGTCTTTTTTTTTTCTAGTATTAGCGTGTAACCATTAACATGTTACTCAGAATCAATGTATTATAATATCCATTATTGTCTGTTCGTTTTTATCATCTTAAAATAGTAATATTTAGTAATGTTAGTTTAGTAGTGTCGATCATCCCCTTACGTCCTTAATATACACGTGCCTTCTCGTTTAGAATATAATACATTCAGTGAAATAAGATAAATAGATGTAATAAATGTAACTGCGGTTTAATTAATGTTTTAACCAGTCCCTATCATAACAATAAGCATTCCAGGAGATTTAAAGTGCGTCAGTTATTATGTATGTATAACAGACAAATATCCCGAGTAAAACTTGGGGAATTTCAAGGAAAAACCCGTCCAATGATTCCAGCTCTATCGTATCATAACGCTAAGAATAGGGTTATGATATACTCGTGTCTTTGTGCTACAAAGAAGAGCAGAAGCAGTGTATCCTCAGATCTTAGGTACTTTTCACTTCTAAATTTCAACTTTTAACTATTTCTCATGATTTTAGGCCAATTGTATGCCTGACCAAAGAAATGGAAAATAAATTAAAGATTTAACTGAATATACATACTTCCCATCTATAAAAATATAACATACTTTAAAACACACCATTCGGCATTTTTAGAATAATTTATTATATAGTCTTTGATAGAAGGACTATCTGCAGATTTTTTATATCTTTTCAACGTCGTATGTTTCCAATAAACTAAGGCTGTTTGTAACTAAGATTATCAAACTCTACGATTTGCGATTTGAAGCATTAAGGGAGTAATTTTAACCGATTAGAATCTCGAAACTTTTCTTAAATGTTTGGTAACAATCTTGGAAATACACTAGTTGCTTATATCATTGTTCCTTTGCGCATTAAAAATATCATAACTACGAACTAGTGAACCTCAGCTGGAAACAGATATAAAGGATTGAAGAAGAAGACAATTTGTTTGCTTGTTTTATGGTATTCTCGCAAAACCGTCTATCCGTTCCTAATTAATAAACTGGTAGACAGGAGGGAAGGCAGATACTCAACTGATAGCTACCACCAGCTCTTGGGCTACATTTGTCTGACCGAATAATAGGATTGGACCATCATCCTTATATCGTACCAATGATCCCAATTTGTAGAATACGATTTTTTTCTTTTTGTAGTAACGAGACGTGAATGCTGGTCCGGAAGAACACAGTCCAGCACCTTAATCACTGGCTCAGAAGTACAAAGCTTCTACAGCGTTGTATCAGGCAGGTGGCAGCACTGCCTATGTAGGAATGGCTCGGATTGTTCATCGAAATGATATTTTAAATATCTCCTCAATATGTCATCAGAACTTTACAATACTATACAGTGTTTCCTTTTATAACAATATCTATGTAATGACTGAGTCACAAGTTCTAGGAATGTATGTAAATAGCATAGCAAAAAGTTTGAATTTCTTGTTTTCTTTCTTGATCTTCTTTTTTATTACATTATAACTCAAAAACCAAAACAATGGTGTCAACCAATTTCACTGAGATGGCATAGTTTCAACCGGAGTATCCGTTTTTATAAATATTATTAACTAGTAGTAATTTTAAAAAATCATAATTCTAGTGTAAACGATGTTATCATTATCCCTTGAAGTTGGCTTTCTTAGAGAAATTTGATGTTCCTAAAGCTTAAGTACAGGGTGAAACAAGCATACCAACCAATAATCTATAAACCATAAATATTACAGTTGGAACCTCATTGTATTTAGAACATGGTTATAAATACAACCTTCCTAATCTATTGAAACAAGAACAAGCAAACAAGTAAAGAAAAACTTTTCAATAAAGGAAGTAAATGTAAGGTTGGATAATATCAATCCTTCCAACACAATGCAAACAAGATAGTAGGGATAGTATTTACATCATACCTACATAATATCATAGGTAAGAATTAACATATAACAATATATATAATTATTCAATCAAAATTAAGTTAAATTTATCCCATTTTTGTCTGTTAGCATTCTACTACACTGTGTGCTTGTGCTATTATGTAGGAATGGTAAAAAGTCCCATTCCTACTATCTTGTTTTCATTATTTTTGAAGGATTGATATTAGCCATCCCTACATTTACTTCCTTTTTATGAAAAGTTTTTTCCTTGCTTATTTTATACATAAATAGCTGTTTGAATTGAATCCTTGTTTTTAAATAGTAGGTGACAGATATAATGTCTTTACTTTTTTAATATACCTTGTTTATAAATAGTTATAATGTTTTCACTTGTTCAATATACTTTGATTTTGTTAGTAGGTAATATTATTGTGTAACTGATAAAAACGTTATTCAGTAATACTCATCGTTTCTAAATATTGGAAAAAAATATACTTTTAACATTAACTTCTGATCAAAGCAGTCCGCCTACACAGATAAGAACTATAAATCACCTTGATAATGAGTATAGTTAATTAACTACACTGTTATTACGTTCTCACTTATAAACATATTTTTTTCGTCGGTTGCGTACAGTCGCTTTCAGCCATATTTTCTGTCGTAATTCCAATACTTGAAGAAGTTCAGCCAGACTAGGAGACTCAGGGTAACCCCTAAATCCGTATACAAAGCTAACATTACAAATTAATCTATATAATAAACATATTCAATAATAATGAAAATAAAACTAATAAAACTAGATATATTAAACATTCTAACCAGTACTGTTAATGAAAGTAAAATTAGACAAGAACAGAGAATATTCCTAACGAACACATTAAAACTGCTGGTTCGTTCTTCCAGGGTGTGGATAGAGTTGTCAACCCAGGTTCGAATACGTACCAAAACACAAAATATTTCGCGAGCCGTAGGCTTAGATGCGTCACATATCGTGAATGGTAGATATTAGGTGCTAATTACTGGCTGCACCCTCTGATCATTCAGTTGTTCAAAATTAGGGACGGTGACACGGATTCATATTCTAGATTAATTTTAAAACTTAAAACAAAACTTGTGACACAGATTCATAATCTAAGTTAGTTTTGAAACGTTTGCAAACGTGTACAAACAGTTTATGTATTACACCTGCTAAAACTAAATGTGTTAAACAAACCAACCTGTTCGGTAACAACCTGTGCAGAAAATGATTACAAAATGAATCTAAATCTATATATAACTATTCATATTACGTTGTTACGAACAGTGTTTTAAAATGTTAACCGTATGTTGCAAATATGTATCTAGAAAGGATAAAAAAAACAACATAATATTTCTTTTTCACAGAAGGATAAACAAAATCCAAGATTAAAACATTGATTGTTTTTTACATCTTTTGATAGACTCTATATCCTTGCCTCAGCACAAGTCACACTTTAACAAACGTTTTCAATGGCTATTTAGTCATCTTTGTAGTTGTCGTCTTTTGACAAATATTATTGACATAATAGAACAATACCTATATATACTTTAATATATTCCGTTCTTTTGTGTCTTTGATACTTTTGTTTCATGTTGCATGTTTATTCACACTAAGAGTCGAATATCTGTAAACGAATTCACAAACATACTCTGTTAAAGTACTGAAGCGTAATTCCTAAAATATAGCCTAACAAATCAATATTTCTAAACTATATAAATAGGAGACAAATATGTATAAGATAAAACGAATGTACTAGCTAACTAACCAAAATCAGCTTAAATAATCTAACATTAAAAAGAAAATGAACTAAAGAGTTTATTAGTCTTTACAGCATCATTCAGATAAGCCCATGCCAAGGTACAAAGTTATAAATAACGACGTCATCATTAAAGTAAGGTTTATTTCAGAAGGTAAAGGAAATAATGATATTCATACGAATAAGTATGAAACTATTTCATGGAAGGAATGCATTATAACAATATTTATGTCTACAAGACAACTTACAGAGGAACTCTCACGTTCTCGTTACATGATTTATGCATACGTTGTGGGTAACTAAACAATGATTCCGAGTGCTTAGATTCGGCACACAATACTCAGGCATTATCGATCAAAAATGTAATATTAACGATGCGGAAACTGAGTCATGCTGTAGTTCAGTGGTCTGAGTAATACAGATCGGATTTTCTACGTAGTATCAAATATAAAAAGAAATAGCACTGGGTGATACGAAAAGTTACATATACTGGCGCATCACTTTTATACAGGTGAATTAAATTATTTATTATAGCCATATAACATAATACACATGTTACCTAAATAAATAAAGTCATGAGAATTTTTGTGTTGCACGAAATAATATAATCACATAGCTGTACCATAAATAGAGAGCTTAGCTTCTGAAAAACATGAAATCTGCTTGAATGTAATCAAATGGAAAGTAGGAGCTAGCGGTGGATATATAATAGTTTCCCTAAAACGTGGGTGAAGAAAGGGAGAAAGATATATTAAAATTTTATACAAATATTTTTATTTAAAAATTTAGTATATTTATCAAAGTTTCATTAGTAATTTATGCCATAGATGGACTCGATCACAGGTGATTTATTTAAAGATTCGTTTCTGAAGTACGGTGGTGTTTGTTTCATCTATAATAGATAACTGATACTCGACAAAAGTTCTGCTCTATAATAGGTAACTGATACTTGACAAAAGTTCTGCTCTATAATAGG